>NC_026151.1:10058806-10085476 GCF_000512975.1 Sesamum indicum
GCTGGAATCCCAGGCAGATGGTCACAGGGTGAGACTAGCAACCCATGCAAATTTCAAAGAATTTGTCTTGTCCGCTGGCTTGGAATTTTTCCCTCTTGGTGGAGACCCAAAAGTCCTTGCTGCGTGTGAGTTCTTGATTTAACTTATTTATTCCCTCCTAATTCTTCCCCCTTTTCCGTGTCATGGGTTTTCATCTCTTGTGCACTATTTGACCATGGATAGTATACTGCTGTTTATCTTTTGAAACTGAGGTTTCCTCGAATATTACGATACACTATAGTTGATCCTCTTCTGTGTGAAGAGAGCTTGTTTAGCTCTTTTATATATTGTGATTGCAGTATTGCATTTTGTGAACAAGGATAGGTTGTTTAAAAGATATATGTGACTAGGACTTCAAGGGGCAAGCAGTTTTAGGCATGTCTTGGTGAGTGAATTTGTCTTGAAATCAGAAGTCTTGCTAGGTTTTACTTAACGAGAAAGAGAAGAATTAATCTGGTTAAACTTATATGTACAACAAATCCTTTAACATCAGCTAGTTATCAATGTCGAGGTAGCTCTATCTAGCTCATAATATAATGTTTAGTGTTATAACAATGCGGGATAAGTTTCGAGGAGCGTGAATGGGTTGATTGTTTAGTTGCATTATTTCTTGATTTTTTGGATCTTCTTGCAAGATCTCGTGGTAGCTTTGAGAATTGTACAAAAAAATTTATGTTTGAGCCCTCAGAACCTCCTTTTCCAGAAAACCCAAGGTGAATGTTTTTATCAGTTATATCTTGATTCTGTGCTGGATATTACAGCATAGTACTCTACCATACCTGCATTTGCCAACACCAGCATGTAGCACATTTCCTGCATTTTTCTTCTTTCTCTCATATATGCGAAATTAATGTTCGCAAGTTCAATTTGTCTTAGTGTAATTTGCACATTCAAATAGGTTTAGCTCATTTGTACAGTCATGAAATTTGTTAGAACAGACTACTCAATTTGTAACTCTGTTGCTTAGGCCATTTGTCAAGTGATTCTACATTGCTGGATGCATGGTTTTCCCATACGAACCTTCTTGTTTGATTTATTTGTGGGCGTTAAATTCTCCAGTTACATTCCATTTTAGCTCAGAAAGACTCTGGAAGTGCAAGCTGAGTATCACCTTTTAATTGTAGACTTGTAGTGAAACAAGGAGGTATGGGGTCTGGGAAATACAACATAGATATTGAGGAAGTACACCATAATTTTTCAAAGTACTTGTAAGGCTATGATTTGTTCAAACTATGGAAGAAAGAACAAAATTAAGATTCATATCCTGTTTGAATCTGGTCTAGGGAAAAAAGTTATGATGTAGTAGAAAAAGATAAATTTCCATTCATGGGTGTTTGTAAATTCTGTGTCTAGTTTAATATGCATCTGGTTAAGCCATATGAGTCACTTTTCCAGATGTTTCCGTGATATTGGTGAGATAAATGGTTTTCAGTTGGTATTACCTCCAATGTTTGTGAACAAAATCAATATTAGGTTCAGGCTTTCAGCTCCACGTTGTTCCCGCCGGAGGAACTTTTTCAACTCAACTAATAAAATTAACTTTTGCTTGTATGTGTATTTGCAGACATGGTCAAGAATAAAGGGTTCTTGCCATCTGGACCTTCCGAAATACATATTCAACGAAACCAAATAAAAGAGATCATTTTCTCTCTGCTTCCTGCATGTGTAGATCCTGATCCTGACACAAAAGTTTCATTCAAGGCAGATGCAATAATTGCCAATCCCCCTGCGTATGGTAAGATAAGTATACTTTTGGATTTAGTTCTATTTCTTCTTAAGGAATACATTTTCTACAAATTCACTTGATTGTTAGCTTTATCGGCTGAAAATATTTTGTTGACAGGAAACATGCTCGGCGCTTTTCTCTTTTTGTCTCCCTTCTTCATAATATACTGAAAAACAAATAAGATAACCATGTATTAGTTAAAAAGTTGTGCCATCTGGAATCAGACTCTCGAAAGTGACAATGCTGCTATTGTATGATTTTTCCACATAATTTCAGCTAATTGTCTAACTTATGAAAGAGTTATGAAAACTTATATACATGAGAAGGATAATCTTTGTTTGAGATTGATATTACTTGGGATTGCTTGACTTCATACCATAAAAGGAGATTATCTATTAGAAGTTCAATTTCTTTCTTTCATTTCTTGTTGGCTGGTTGGACTTATCATCTGAAACTTGTCAAAATTTGCCATCAATGATTTTGGGTGCTGTAATTCTTGTGAAACATTCGTGAGCCTCTCGTTGGTTTTGTGTAAACCTTTTGTTCAGGACATACACATGTTGCTGAGGCGTTAAGGGTACCGCTGCACATAATGTTCACTATGCCTTGGACGTAAGTGTATCTTGCATTTGTCCCTTGTCCACATTTGGTTGTTTACTCTGTCATTTCCTCTCATTTCAACTTCCGGATAGCTTATTTCTGTTTTCTTCTGATACTGAATTTTATCCACTGTTTTCCTACCACTCCAACCTGCAGACCTACAAGTGAATTTCCACATCCCCTTTCTCGAGTTAAGCAACCAGTTGGATACAGAGTGAGTACATAGTAATACTTTCATATAAATGTATATTTATGTATAAATCTGACATGAATTTTTGTAATTTATTTCCGTTTTTCTTTGTTGCAGTTATCATATCAGATCGTTGATGCTCTAATCTGGCTGGGAATACGTGATATGATAAATGAATTCAGGAAGAAAAAACTAAGACTTAGACCCGTGACTTATCTAAGTGGTTCCTATAGTTCTCCTCCGCATGTTCCTTATGCTTATATTTGGAGTCCTCATCTTGTTCCTAAACCGAAGGGTAATTTCTCTCTTATAGGACAAAATTTCATAGGATTGCATTGGACAGCCATCGATAAATACTTATACTAGTGCATCTTGAAAACATTTTAAAATTACAAATTTACCCCTGACAGTGAAGTGTATACCAAAAGCTTTTTTAGATCTGAGTTGAGCCTAGGTGTACGTCAGGTCACATTTCACACTTGATGAACCGACTTTGATAGCATAATTTATAATCCATGCTCAGTTTGTGAGATATGGTTTTCTGACAGTTTGTCGACGAACTAAAAGAAGTGAAAAGAAAAGTAGAATTCTTCATCCTATAAAATTATTTGCATACTGTGTGGATTTCTCTGATGCTGCAGACTGGGGACCAAATATTGATGTGGTCGGGTTTTGTTTCCTGGACCTTGCTTCAAATTATGTACCGCCGGATTCACTTGTGCAGTGGCTTAAAAATGGTGAAGCGCCAATTTATATTGGGTTTGGAAGTCTTGTAAGTATCAGACTACAACTTTTATTTTCCTATTTTATTCATTTGTTTATATTGATTCTTCGAAATCTGAAATGAAGATGGATGTTAATGTGCAACGTGTATCATTGATTGTCAATTTCTACTCAAAATATACATGATGAAATAGTGTTTTTGAAGGTTTTATTGGTTTTCCTATTGTGGGAAGAAGCAAAATTTCCGTTTTTATTTCTTTTTTTTTTTTGGTGGCGTTCAGCCAGTCGAAGAGCCTGAAAGGATGACTCAGATAATTGTTCAAGCTCTTGAAATTACGGGGCAGCGTGGTATAATTAACAAAGGCTGGGGTGGCTTAGGAAACTGTATGTCATCTTCCCATTTCTTTTTGCTCATCGTTGAGCAAAATATTATAGCATTTTATGGGCGAGCAGTTGCAAACAACCTTCTGATATTCTTTTCTCAGTGGCAGAGCCAAAAGACTTCGTCTACTTATTGGACAATTGTCCGCATGATTGGCTGTTTATTCAATGTGCTGCCGTGGTAAGTCACTTAGGCCATGTTTGATTCTCTTTCAATCTCAATTTTTGGTTTTACTTGCGATAGATTAAGCATCATACTCGATTCAATAAAGTTAAACTTTCACAACTCAGCTCCAAACACATTATTTCTAGGCAAAAAACAATGTTTAAAAATATGTAAATTGAAACCTGAAATTAAAAATGGGACTGAACAGGATTTTATTGTTTGTTTATCCAAGTGAGTTTAAATTGTTACAATAATACTTTCCATTTACAACTTTTGATGTGCGTATATATTGCTACTTTTTGAATCTCAGGTTGCTTGATAGACGATCTGATTTGGTCTTTTCTTGCATATTCCTGTAGGTTCATCATGGAGGTGCCGGAACAACAGCCGCTGGTCTTAAAGCTGCTGTAATTATCATTTCCGCCGCGGTTTCTTTACATTTAATAAGTTTTCTTTCTTCTAACTTCCGTTTCTGTGTTGTAGTGCCCGACCACCATAGTACCTTTCTTTGGAGACCAACCATTCTGGGGAGACCAGGTACATGCCCGGGGAGTGGGCCCTGTACCCATTCCGGTCGACGAATTTTCCCTTGAGAAGTTGGTAGATGCCATACGGTTCATGCTCGATCCTAAGGTACTGAACATTTTTCATTTGTTCGAGTACCTAATGATTAATCATTTGCCAGGCGTTGTGATTCTTTCATCTTTCAAGTGGGACTGGTCATATGTTTTGCTTCTATTTTATTGTTGCACGAGTTTCTTGTGGCATTTAAAGATGCCAAATCTTCCCCATAATGTGTTATTAGTGCCATCTATCCACTGCTGTTTATACATGTTAAATTGAGTTTTCTAGCTCTGAAATGTTGGAGTGTGAGGCCTGGCCAAAAATTATGGTTTGGCGTACATTTCGATGACCCAATTATGAATTATTACTGTTAATAGATTTATAGTATATTTCAAGCGTTCAAGTTATGTACAGTTGATAGGTGGCTGTCTTTGTAGTTGTGTCAAAATTGTGGCCCGAAATTATCCGACGTAGACTAATTTTCAAGATGCATTACAAGCCTAAGACCCAAAACGGAAATCTTTTTGTTTCCTTCATATTTATTTCTTTCCAGCTCATACGAAAATTTCTTGTCTAAAGATCCTACAATGCAACAGGTGAAACAGCAAGCTCTAGAACTGGCAAAAGCAATGGAAAACGAGGATGGTGTTGCCGGGGCCGTCCAAGCTTTCTATAAACATTTTCCGCGCAAAAGCCTTGAGCTGGAGCCCGTCAAGCCACATCCTCGCACTTTGTTTTCTTTCAGACAATGCTTTGGTTGTTCCAGATACTGAACACCTAAGATCCACCATCTTTCCATTTCGTTTGAGGTAATTATCTTGTCTTCTTATCACCAAGTAAATTTCGTATAAGCGTAATTGCATAGACACCCATGAAGTTTGGACATATTATGAAAACACCTCCAACTTTAGAAAATTACTCCAGCACCCCCCTGCTATTACAATTTATCTTAGAGATTCCTCTCTAGCCATTCGGTCTTAGGGAGTACCTATCATGAAGACATGGTTGCAAGTATAGGGCTGCAGGAATTGCAGTATAATTTTTTCAAATTGAGGGGTTTCTTTTCTAATATACATATTAGGGATGTGAGTGTACGTATTCCTAAAAGGTAATCTACTTTGTTGTCCGAAACTGTGTTTTATCTTCGTAGTCCAAATAAATTTGCACATCTAAAAAAAACGCTTCTAACCATGCATTCTTTAGTCAAGAATCTATAATCCGAAGTTGTATAGTTTTTCAAAATCAGTGAACTTTCTTGTAATATGTATAAACTTAAGGAGTGTATGTAATAATTCCTAAAGGACTTCTTTTTTCATGGTGAAGGGATGTGAGTGCTACAAGCTTCCAAAGTCCGAAAGCACGCAGACGTTCTTGACCTCACTGGAGCTCCTTTGGTGAAGATGCGCCATAGAAAGACAAAGTTTCTGCCTAATCACTGATGGTGTATACCGTTTATTTGCTTTTTGGCTTGTGTAAAATATCGTTGGTGCATAGTGTGTTTTCTTATAGATGTGACACTAGAGCAGCGAATGCTATGTATAGTTGTTTCAGACATCGGGATATTCTGTACTAAAGCAATTTAGGAGCAGTATTATGCAAATGATTTCAGTGGGATTTTCGACGTGTCAATACAGTTTCGATGAATGCTATCACTGCTAAAATGTTGGCAGCAGATTTTCAATATATATTGCACGTTTGAATAGCCTGTTTCGAAGATGTCTGCATGCGTTGGTACCTTTTCACTGTCCATTGTACCGTTCTAGTCCTCAAAATTAAAGAACTATACAACGGGTTCTCAGGTTTTTGTGTGCATTTTTCTATGTCCTCACTCCTCAGGTGTTTTTTGTTTTGTATTTCCTGTTAGTGAGAAGTGAATAGAGACGAGGTAAAATATCATGAATTGTGTACTTCACAAAAATTAAGGTAAACATATGTGAAGTTTCCGATTGGTTTTGTGACGCGTTCATGTCAGATATTAGTGTTACCAAATGTTTTCTTCATTTTTTTTCTAAAGAAAAATTTAAGGAAATTCAATTAAATTAGATTATAATTTAAAAGTGGGATGCATACAGTATAAATGTGAGTATGATATCAGGTTTGGTCGAATCATAAAACATTTCTGATATACTTACTATGTGATTGGTCACTTTTCATGAATTACATATTAATTACATTAAAAGTGTATTGTATTTGTCATATATTTGTATCCGAATAAATTTGAATTGGTTAAAACTTTTCCACTTAGATATGGAGGTGCACAGAGGAATCTACATAAATGCATGAAATGGTGCATATAGACATACGTTTAAACACACTTTATGGAGGGAAATTAAGTCAATATCAAAACTACACACAGACAAACTATCTTACAGAGAAACATCACAACACAAATCACAACTGCACACACTGACTCTATTTCACAATGAAACAATCATAATCCCCACACGATACTTAGGAAAATAAGCAATAATGTTTCAGAAAAGTACGACTCTGCAACAATTCGCGCAATCCATAGACGATTAAAAATTCAACAAACTGCCACTCCAACACAACTCTGAAGCCCTTGCCAAGAAATAAGTCGGTTTGCTATGTTGACCCTCCAGCACCTGGAAATTGGAAACCACATATTTTAATTAAGGAACGATATGCGATCTTTTAAGTAAAACTTGCTACAACGTAACGATAAGTAGGGGTCATTACCACCATTTCCCTTGCTTGCATTGAAAATGCGAAGATGGGGATCCAGAGGAAGACCGATTTCTTCATACCTTTTATCATATAATGTGAACCTGCAATGTTACGGACTATAAGAATCTAAAATAAGATGAACTTTATTATTATTCATCTAGAGCGAGCGATGTTTTATTACGTACCTTTCGTCAGAAGAAACAAAACTGCGTGAACTTTGTCCTAGATCACCTCTGACGATGGAGTTCCACCTTTTCTGAATTGGAGCAAGATCCTCCTGCCAGGGCATTTTTCTCTGCCAGGTAAAATACATCCAAACAAGTTAAGTGATTTGTGGTGGAGGAAAAAGATTTATGTAATTTTTCGTAATATTTATGGTATTATTTGAACTGAAAGCATAATGTTTTCTGAAGTCGAGGTATCACAAACGAATTGTAGGTAATGTTCGTTAGTTCACAATTATTTTCTACTATAGAAAGAAAAAAACAATGCAGCGCAACGCAATATAATTAGTCTATGTAAAATATTTACACAAACATTTTTGTAAAAGTATCCAGACCATTTTGGGCGGTTTTTTGTAATTAACTTCAAACATAACAGTACATATTAACAATAATGATAATAGTAGTAATGAGAAATGCAGCGAAAAACCTTCTGTCGTGAAGCGACAGGGTTTTGAGGGCGGTATGAGCTGCCGCTACCCATATTGAAGGTACTTCCATAATTTGAGAAGCTACCGGGAAAACCTGAGCTGCTGTTTGCAAAGTTATAACCGCTTGAGACGTTCATCGGACTTGGAATGCCTTGATTAATTCCGAGCAGTCTACAACAACGCGCAAAGATATTTAGTTTATTGACGAAAGATATGCGCGTGATGTAAATCGTAAGCTAGTATGAAAATTGTGGGATGTGAGAATTATTCATAGAGTACATCAAATCGTAAGTGATATGTCGTTTGTACAGACTTGATTATGTTTTCTTTCGACATAGTAATGCATAATTCAACTCACGCAAAGACATATTTACGCGATACACGGACATAATTACTAGTGATGCTTATAATCACCTAAGATTTATTACCTTAATGGAACTGAGGATCCATGCATCACTGGAGTTGGATGTGCCTGTGTTGCCCATTGGGAGTGCAATGTGTTTATAATGGTTGAGTCACCCATAAAGTTTCCATATGGTGCCTGTAATAAATTAAACATTAGTAATTTATCACTTATGAATGAAAATATAATATATTTATATAAATAAAAGCTAGATCATTATAAATCATAAATATATACATTGGGAGATGTTTCTAATTTTCGTATTAGGGTAGTTCAAATAAAATATGAAATCGTTTATATGACTGACTTTATTGCAATTTTAGTCATGTAACTATAGGTGTTTGGTGATTTGATCCTTTAAGAAATGAAACTTGCTACTTGATCCATTGCTATTGTAAATTTTGCGATGTTTCAGGATACATTTTGTCAAAAATTTAAACTTGGCCGAAAAACCACATGACCTGGCACATGACTTACACGTGCCAGTTTCCAACAGGTTTAGAACTTTCCAGCAAAATGTGTCCTTAAATTGTGAAATCTAATGGACCAAGTCGCAAATTCTATTTTTTAAATGACCAAAAACACCAAACACCTTAACCCGCACGACCAAAATTGCAATAAAGCCCAGTTTTTCATCTCGATTACATACTCATATTTATAGCAGTTGTCGCTTAACGATGAATGGATGAGAGGGTTCAAAGTATATAATCTTACAGAAATTTGAGAGGCTCCAGACCATTGGCCTCCGGATTTAGACAACGTTAGCGGTAGAGGCGATTCAGTTGGTAGATTTGACAGATGATCAAGATAAGAGTTGTTCATGACTTGGTTGTTGCTAGCATGTAGTACTAACTGATTATCGGCTGAAGCAACGACATCACCAGTACTCTTAGGCACTTGATTTTCTTGTTGGAACCTGTACAATACATAGATAATTCAGTTTTCATTTTTGTATAAATAATTATCAAGTTAAATGTTTAGATATGAAAAATTATCTATTTTCAGAGACGGAAAATATACTTACATTTGTTGCTCGCGTGAATGCGAAATTCCTTTCAAGTAGACCGCGAACAAATCTTCGTTTCCAGCCTCGGATGGTGCTAGCAGCTCCCCCTAATATGTTTCATACTCCATTTAAATAAATAATGAAAGAATATTCGCATCGGTTTAATTTCATTTTTAGTCCAATTATGTACTTTTAATGTTTTAGTCCTCTAACTTGTTGAAAAATGGTTGTTCACCTTTTTAATTTCTTGATTTTAGGACAAATTTGGCTGAAATTTTCAGAGGTGGCCAGAAAGGTGACATTGTAATTGTGGCCAATTTTATCCTAAAATCGCAAAATTAAAAAAGAAAAAGGATCATTTTACAACTCTAACAAATTATAGGATTAAAGTGCTAAGTGATTATAATTACAGAACTAAAAATACAAATAAGCGTGTTCACATGTGTACAGAAGCTTACAAATGCATATAAATTATCGTGAATGCATGCTTTCATACATTGCAAATTATATAATTGGACGATAGTCTTGAAGTAAATCTAAAGGTATTAAAGTAATTACAGCAAACGGAACGTTCAAAAGCGATGGTCCCGCATCATTTGCTTGCTTGTTCTGTGAAGAATTCGGAAACTCAAGAGCGGATGGCTGGAACTTAGTTATTTGACCATCGTTAACGTAGCTGTTGACAATGACAAATATTATCGATCAGAAATAAGAACACTATTAGCTGTCGTGCTTTCTTATTGTTGGTAATGTAAAATATGTTTGCATAATAATAAATACATAAATGTAACTATGTATTAAAAATATGAGAATCGCATTAACAAATGTAAATAAGGACAATTATTCGACACTATGTTAGCAACTTGTGTCCTAACCTGAAGCCCGTTTCATTATCGTTAGCGCATCCTTGAGGCGACAAATGCACAACTTGACTTAGTTCACAACTTGAGCGTGGTCCGACAAAGTTGGATTGCTTGTTCTGCTCCGAAGAAGCTGCGCTCGAGTTTTCAGCTGATCCTTGCTCCATCTATAAATGCATGTTAAAACAAAATAAAATTAGACATTATAAAGTAAATTACGGAATTCTTTCTTTTAAACTTTAGTAAATTCACAAAGTCATACATTATGTTTTTTAACTGCAACTTACATAGGTTTTGATTTCTTACACCAACATCGGAAGCTCCAAATAAGCTCAATGAATGGTTACATTTACCTTTTTTCTTTTTTATAGTATAAGTAATAATACTAACAAGTAATAGTATTACTAGTTTGATTTCTAAAACGGATAGTACCGGCTCTTTATTCTCGTGATTGTATTAGAAAATTACCGTAACGAATCAAGTACAACATGCAAACACGTGCTTTTAAGATGGTTAAAAATTGCACATGGTCTAAACATATATAAGTTTTCTTTTCTCTACGTGTCGACAACGATTACGTATTAGGACTACATTAAATACAATGCTCCATCGACATGACATTTGTTGTTAGAATTTTAACTTTAAAACATTTTTTTTTGGACACAATTAATTTCAATCTGTCGTTATTAATCAGATAACGATACATTATTCAACAAATCTACTAGAAGATACATAAAAGAATTTCATAAATACAACATCCAGTTAATTTCGGACCAGATATATAAATTTCAAATCAATAAAGAGAAAATCGAAGAAAAACTTCTACCCGACCATAAATTCTCCAACCAAAAGAATCATTACTTTCCAACAAGAAAAAACTCGAAAATTCAATTAAACCACCACTCAAGAGTTCATCACTCACTAACAATTAATGGACTTTGAATGAATACACAAAAGGAAAAAAGCTCATAAAATCATCAAATACCTCAAGTTGTATCTTCAAATTGTTCCGAGTTCTTCAGAAGCTGCAATGTATTTGCAAAATTAATTACAAAAATACTTGAAAAATCGTCTGTAAAATAATGGTTTCAAAAAAAAAAAAAAAAGACAAGGATTAATTCTATATTACAACTTTGTCAAATTTACACATAGATTAGTGAAAAATATTGTAAAGAAATTCTCAGTGAAATATCTGCACTTTGTGAAACAACAAAAATCTACTCTAATATTTGGTTGCTTCGCTACCTGAATTAGGCAAATAGGAAATTGAAATGATAAGAATTAAAGTTGTTTTTCAGTCTTTCAATTGGTGAAATCTGCGCTGTATAATAAGAATCCAAGCTGGCACACATAAATATTTAGTGCTGGATTTAAAATTCAAAACAAAAGACCACAAAAGGAAATTTTTTTCAAAATGGAACTACTTACCTTATATCGATTTAAAGGCATTACACACAAACCTCTAAAACTACGTAAAAATAAGCAAAGTAACAACGTGGTCATCTCGAGTTGTACATGACAGTCAGGCACGCAATACTCACTCTGGCGCACGGTAAGTGTGACTAATTTTGTCCTGAGTCCGTCGTTCGTCTTGGGATTTGCACTCTTCACATGATAGGTGCAACAATTCACCTTACGAGTAGTTTACCTAAAATAAAATTTTATTTTCAAATATTTTCATATGAAAATCCGTACATTTAACTTTTATTATTCCTAATATGTTTGGAGAATGTTATTTGCTCGCTCCGCTATTTTAGAAAAATAATATTACTCAAGTTATAAATAACTTCAACAAAATCAAATAAATGCAACACAATTACATGAAAATTAATGTATATGTTAGTTATGTAGTTAAATTTTAACTAGTAGTAAATTTCGAGCATACTTATTCTAAATCGGACTAAAATATATTTACGGGACTCAAATACATTTATATATTGCCTTAGAAATTTACGGTGACTTTTATGTGCTTTGACGATGTTTATTAATTAAAAGTTTTACTGCAATAACAATTAAAACTAGAAAAAAAATAATATGATTTTTGTGAAAATATACAAAATTTTCTATTAATTATGATTTAAAACAATACCAAATTCATAGACTCGTGTGATTGGCGCAAAACCTTTTGCTATTGAGTCGAACAACAACAATTAAAGAAGAATTAATCATATTCATAAAACCATTTCATATTTCTTAGAAAATAAATAATTACATTTCAATTTTCTAAACAGGAAATAAATTTTCACAAAAATGGACATATATTCTTTTGTGTAATTAGACAAATTTCAAGGGGTATTAATGTAGTTTAGGGCAGTAATTATCCTATTTGGCAGATTGGTCAACCCTGTTATAAATCTTAATGGCAAAAAACCTAAGTGCTTGTCGTTGTGGTAAATGTTGTAATTATTATTTTTATAGTATGTGATTTATTGCATCAGTAGGTATATTTAAATTCAAAGATTGATTTAATATATATCCAAATTAAAAGATGATTCAATATATAAATAATTTAAATAAATAAGTACATTCAACGGATATAAAATAAGTGCACGTGTTAGATATTATTGTGTTAATCTCGGGAAATGATCAATTTTTACTATTGCACCTAACTAATGTCAAATTTTTGCTTTCATAACAGTAGTTTTTACGCCCGACACAATATTATTTTCCAACACAAATTACTATAGAAGTAGACATGCACCCATATTTGTGGGACTCGAACTCACAATCTTTTAATTGTAATGCCTCAATCGTACCAATCAAGTAAAACTTCTTGACAAAAAATTATAAAGACATAATTTCTTTTTCAATCATACAAAATTTGATTTTTTTTAAGGAATAAAAAAACATACTAAAAAAGGAGAGTTTGTTAGAGAATCAGAGTCCGTCAGTATTGTTACGTGGATAGAAAATATATACTATATATTAAGGGAGAATACCCTTTTATTGCCTCCTTTTTTTTTTTTAATTTGCCTTTGCCTTTAATTTTTAATTAATTAATTTATTTATTCTAACTTTCTACTCTTCCACTATCCTTAGGTAGTTATTTTTTAATTTTTATTCTCATGCAATTTTTTGTCACAAGTCTACACCTTCAATTAGATTTTGAACAAAAAATACATTAACAAAAAGTTTGCACAAATTTTTAATTTTACATCTCATTCAATATTTTATATAAATTATTGCCAATATGACTAATTTTTTTCTTTTTGCAACAATTATTGTATCTAGTGACAATAATTTAGAATAATATTTTACTACACTTACTCTATTTTAACTTTATATATACTGCATTTACACCCTTATAACTATAAAAATATTACCAATGTATTTTTATAGTAAATTATATGAAAAGTTGAATGAAGATTAAATTAAAATGTATGCAAACTTTTTGTTGAAGTTAACATTTTCAATCCAAACTCTAACAGATAAGGATAAAGCTGTAAACTCAAAATTCTCATAAGCGTTCCTGGTATAATTTTAAAATATTTTTAGAGGAAAGTGTAATTTTGTACTCTGAGCAAGAGTCTATGTCTACTTATATATATAAATAAATACACTCTAACGGATCCTACCGGACGTGTGGATATCTATTTTATTTTATATAAATTATTATAATTTATTTGTGCTTAATTACTTGTTGAATCGATATAATTAATTTATTAGTTTTAGTCATATTAATGTATTAATTGAATTAATGTATTACTAAAAAATATATTGCTATGTTTGGTTTCATGTTTTGGCATTTTTCGAAACAAGATAAAACACACCTGATGTTTATTTTCGTATTTTTGACACCATATCTGTGTATTTTTTTGTTTTTCAACTTTCTATATATAAAATATATGTGTACACTTATATATATAATATAAAACAGACATGATTTGACAATAATCAGTGTTTTTTGTCTCTCAGAAATAAAATATTAAACATACAACATTTATATATATACATATTTATATATAAAAGATATGATTTGACAATGAACAATGATTTTGGTCTCCTAAATTCCAACATCAAACCTACGCTCACTTATTGTAAAATATTTTAAATTACCCCAAAATACAAATCCAAACATACCATCAATCACCAACACACATTTATTTATCTCTATTTTTCTATCTCTATCTCCAAAATACCAAAACAAAACACTCAAAACATAAATCCAAACACTATGCATATTTTAGCATTGATTACTGATCCAACATTTTAACAGAAGAGTGAAACATCAAGTGCGACAATCAATTGTGAGATTAAGTCATTCATGACCAGCAGTATTCCGAACAAATATAGAAAATAATACCATCGGAGGAATTCATCGTTTCCTCATGAGCAAATAGCAGAGCCAAAGAATCGGCAATTATAACTCCAGAACAAGCACTGGAAGTAACATCAATTATTTCTGAACCCCTCTAGATTGAGTTATACTACTACGAGGAATAAACCTTGGATCCAAACATAAAAACGAGATGAAATGAGGGATGGCAACTAAGACAACGGAGACGAGAAAAAGAAAAATACTACTGCCACCTTTCAAGTGTTATCGATCATCTATAGAGATCGTACTTGCTTCCAGAGCTTGATCCACTCGACCATATTTTCAGCAGCTCGGGCAAACATAGGATTTGAGCGTCCCAGTTGCTCCTTCACTGATGCAGCAATCTCAGCAATGCAATCCTCTGCTGTAACAGCTGCTTCAGATAGTCTCACTGATTGGAAAAAGGGGACGACTTCCTCCATAAGCTGGACGCCTTCCCACTCTTTCTTCAAACTCTCTACAGCATTGCCTCTTTCTTGCCTCCATACATACGGAAGCCCACTTTTCACACCAAGCCTCAGGTGATCACAGACGACCTTAGCACACATCCCAGTCCATATATCTTCTACTGTTTCCCACCTGAATTTTCCTTCCTTTGCCAGCCTAAAAGCGGGCAGCAAAGTTGGTCCGACCAACTCATTGTTGAAAGCTATGTTGATTCCACTCAAGGGCAGCATCGTTCTTGCTGGTACAGTAAGGACTGCATCGACATACCGAGAGTTCCTCGCGCTTGGCTTGAGGGCCTGTGTAGGTGCATCATAGTCAGCTAAGTTAAGCCACAGCCCACATGACAGCCCACATTCCACCCCACTTCGCAAGCTAAATGGGTAGCCTCGGACAAAATCAGTCCCCTCGGAGAAAGGATCATAGAGAGTATTAAAGAAAAATGGAGTGGCCGGAGTTGTAAGGTTGGTAATATGCTGGGCTACAGCGTCAATCAACTCTCCCTTGCTATCTTTAGCTGGGATGCAGTCATCGTCAATGGAGATAATATACTTTTTACGTGACATAAGATAGCCAAAATACCGGCAAGAGTATCCGGAAAAAGAAATAGTACTTGATGATGAGTCCACAACTTTGTCCATATCAGACTTTGTATAGAGGTTCAGGTTAAATCCTCCTGGAACTTTAAGTTCCTCTTTGAGATCAGGATCTTTGACAATTATCAGGTGGAAGCGGGAAAACATAGGTCGCCATGCTTCCATGAATGATGTAAGATCCGACTGGAGGGCGCCAATGACAATGTCCACCTCATCATCTTTAATGATAACTTGAGACATTCTTTCAGGACTGTGAGAAAGAAAACAATTGAATACTAAGAGCTTTCCTCTGTTGAGAATGTTCAGTATCCAGCTTTCATTTACTGCTGCACAAGCACTTGACGTCAAACAGCATCAGAATTTCTCAGAGCACCCTGACAAGAATTGGGAAGTAGGTAAATAGACAAAATCACAGTTACGATACAGGAATGAATGAAAGAATAACTTACGGGTAGGGAGGACGGGAACCAGAATATGTTGGATATTAAGTGACTCAATAACAGAAAGGATTTCTTCTTTGCCAGTTGCTATAAATAACTTCAAGATCTTCTCATTCAGCTTCCCAGCTTTTAAAGTTCTCTAAATAAGTCGGCACAAGAATGTTCATATAGAATAATTGCAAACAAATGAAGCTAAGAATCTATAGCAGGACTTCAATAGTTCCTCAGCAATGGAAGTAATGCGATCCAGTCTACTCATCAACAGTGGATAAACAATTCATATGCGGAATGCATTTTTCAGCTAAAATCACCATAAGTAGACAACATTTAGAAAAATAAATTCTAAGGAATTTGGGACCATAAGTCATAGAGCTTGTTGCAAAAGAACAGGGATAGACAGAAACTTCCTCCTCCACTTATATTTTTTATTATTTCCACAAAGTTGCACGTATCTCAGAAAAAAGATGCACAAAAATGCAGTGAGTTGACTATACAGATCCCTAGCTGCTAAATAAATTGAGGAAACTAAAAGCATACCTAGTCCCTTTTCTCGGAACAAATCAGACATAGTATTTTGGATTTGGTGGATGGCTGGAATCTGCCTTAGTTTGTCCTAACAGTGCACACATTATCAGCATGAAGCTAGTTGCTCTGAACAAATAGAACTGTCATCTTAGGCCTAAACAAGCCAAGAAAATACAAACCCAATTTTTGGATAATTCACTGATCTTACTGCACAGAATTGTCATCTCACATGCAAGAGCAACTATTTACAGAAGTGGTCTCTCCTCGATTTGAGGCCTCTATTCTGTGGAGTATAATCTCATGACATAAAAATTGTGCCAAAAAGCGAACATCACTAAAAGGGGTACGCTAACCCAAATAACTTTGCATTTAATGGGCTATATGGCAAAGGAGAACGACAGAGAGATAGGATTACCTGACACTGGTAACTCCAGAATCAGGCAGATACTAAGACATAAACTAATGGAAACATATGAGTAACTCCAAACCCCTAGCTAATTGTGGAAAAGGTTAAAGATTAACCAAGAAGTTAAAAGATACAAAGAATAAATTAAATATTACTGCCACAACATAATTCTTCTTAAACTTGATTATTTCGTTCACCTAGTTGTCATTGTCAGTCACATCTCTGCATAGAAACATCAAGCCCTCAATTGTTTGTAACTAATCTCTGTTAACATAGAGTATATTGGATAGGCTGAGACACTAAGAGTTAAAGTTTGCCTTTTCTTGACAATAAAAGAACAGGAAAACTTTTGAAGTATATGAAGTGAATTAGAATCTTATATTTGATTCTGACAACTAAACATCATAGTTCTCAAAGAAGACAAAGTAGTGCATGCCAATACAATATAGAATATGCTTTCGCTTGTAAACTGTCCAAATACAATGTGTAGATGAACTTGAGCACGGAAACGCTGATGAAATGAGGCAAGGCCACCTAACCATTTTTTTTTAAGTATTGCTGTATTTGTTCTTGAATTTGTTAGACTAATGTATCTAACCAGCTGGAATAAAGCCGTAACTCGCAACTGGAAATATACTTAATATTTATATTCATATACCAAATGTGATTCAGTCTGCGCTCTATTCGGTTGAAAGATGCTCTACAGAACCCTATTTGAGTCTCAGCAAAAACATCCTCCCACTTTCGGGAAATTAATAGAAAGTCAAGGAAGGCAGTAAAGGATGCGCCTTTTCTGGTTGCTTCAGCACATTAAGTGTAGATATGTACAGGCAACATCCTTTCATAGTTATAATTGCATATTTTACGTCATTTCTTAAGTTTATATTTACAACTTAAACAACAAGCATGCGTACAACTACTAGTCGGCCATGCAATTTCAGCTTTCAAGACTGTATATCAGTTTCTCCCCTATGAAAATGCAGTAACCATTTTGAGATGCCTCTACTTCACAATTTTAACTTCTATAGTTCTAGTGGCGATGACATCCTGAACGCAATCAGATTGCACAACTTTGATGAAAAACCGTAGGAATACTTTGCCCTGAAAATCTATCCTTGGATCATAAGATTCATCAATTATCATAACACTTTTATTTCAGCACCAAAAGTTCTAAAAGTTCACTATAAGTCTTGAATTTTAGCCAACCCCAAACCGCCAGACGATCTTTTTAAAGGGAAATCCAGGCCACACAGTGACAAAAAGAATGAAAATGAATCATATAAAACTCATTCATCATAGAGAATAACAAATTTTCAGTCCAATCCAGCATTTACAATGATTGAACAAATACCTCTGATTCATATCCTTTCAGGAGAAAAGATAAAAGTAAAAAGAAAAAGGAAACACAAACAGAATAAAAAAATTAAAAAAAAAAATCACCAAAATCCAAAATCCCTAGATCACATCCACAAACAATCACTATCCACAGAATCAAGACAGACCCATTTCACAACAACCAAAAGGGCCCATCGAAAATCTGAAAAAGAACCATCTTTCCGCATATATAATGCACACGTGAAGTGGGGTGGGGCGGAGATTAGACACATATACATACCACGAAGAGCTCGAGGAGAATGTGCTCGGGGACAAATGAAAGATCGGATATACGGCAGAAATTGATGACGGCAGAGTCAATTGCGAGTGATAGAAGAGTGGGCGGATTTCTCATTCATATATCGATCCTGCTTTCTCCGCTTCTTGCGCTCTGTTTCTCTCTCTCTCTCACTCTCTTGCTTTCTCTCTCTTATTTTTATCAATTAAAGAAATGGATTGTGGATTGTCTCGTTCATGTTACCATGATCCGAAGGTTGATCGCCTCTTCGCACGACCGGCCCAAGAATCTCAAAAGGTCATCAACAAGATTTTAATACAAGCTTCATTGCACCCACTATCTTACTACAATAAACTTTGGTTTGCGTATATAAATAATTTAAAGATGTAGTTTGGATAATTCTAAACTAAAAGTATTTCAAATGCTTTAATCCTCGTTTTAAATTATATTTTTTTTATATGTTATTGATAAATTTTAAATTCTTATTATATTGATTGAGTCTTTTAAAATTATATTTTCGAATTATATTATTAAATTCAAATAAGGGGTAAAATATATTTTGCCCATTTGAACTATTCGTCATGTAACATTTATCTTTTAAATTAATAAATGTAACACTTATTTCCTACAATTAAATTTTTAGATAATATTGCTCTTATATTATATATATATACATTTATTTCAAAGAGTTTTTTTTTTTAGTAATTTTGCATTTTAAGTTTAATTAAAAAAAATTAATTGGAAAAAATATATTTCATTTATAGTAAAGTAAAATATAATTAACGAGTTACATAGTCCGAGTTTTATTTTTTTTACAAACTCAAAGTTAAGTAATGACTTAGTACAATAAACACACAAAAAAATTCATGAAAAGATTTTATTAGTTTGGTAGTAAAATTAAGTATTATTAACTATTTATTCTTTTAGATAAAAATGAGTAATTACATATCAATTTTAAAAATATATTTTCTTCAAAGTATGATAAAATATATTTATTTATTATTTTATAAAAATATTTAGCTTTTGATAAGCATATATATTTGTCAATTTTTTTTAAGAATCATATATGAATTGTTGGTTATATTATGTTTGTTGTGTGTTTACTATATATATATATATATTAATTTATACTCTATTTTTAATTTAAAATTTTCACTTATTAAAAAAATTAATTAGAAAATAATCTATTGATGATTTAATATGCAAAATACTAAAATATATTGAGAATAATATAATTGTTCAAGGCATGAAGGGTATTTTTATCCAATCAAGATGGTAAGTATTACATTTATTAATTTAGAGAGGTAAATATTACATAACGAGTAAATTTAGGGGGCAAAAAGTATTTTACCCTTTAAATAATTTTGTCCAAATATAATATAAGGGTGCATTTGTATTAAATAATTATACACGACCCACTTGATATGTGCGTAAAAAGGGAAATTCTTGCCTAGACTCGACTCGATTAAACCTGAACTAGTTACATTGCAAGTGTAATACACTTGTCATGTAATTGGTTTACAATTTATGAAAAATGACCAATCACAAATCAAGTGTATCACACTTGCAAGTGATTGAATTTTGGCAAAAAAATTTTGTGTGTAAACATATTTAAAATTTAAAATAATTTGTTTTTTTATTCGTGTGTTGATGATCAGTTATGGGATAGTTGTTTCAAAATATAAAATGTACTAAAAGCTGAGTTATGTGTGGTATTTTAATAAATTCATTAAAAATATTAAAACTACTATGGGTAAATTTTGAATACTAAAAAGTTGGTACGACAACATGATTCTCTTTGATAATGTAATATAGATAATATAAATATAGATATGGATATGGATACATATGAATTTGAATATCATAAATTTTAAATTTATAGTTGAAATCCATCGAATTTATTGAAATAAATAAATATTATATTTTACTATCTAAGTTATATTAATTTTTATATTTTATTATTTTTTTAATTAATTTATCATCTCAACTTTATGAAATTTGTAAGTTATCATATATAGTTATTTCTCAGTCAAACTTTCTATCAGAAAAACCTCACTGCCCAATCCCAATTGGACTTGTGAAACCAGTTCATTTTTTCATTGGGTCAAACCAATTCAAATATTTATAGTGTTTTTATTGTGAGCTCTCATGTGACTAAGGCCCTCCACATGAAGTTAGGACTCAAAAGTAGTAAATGCATAGGTTTGCGTAAATTTATAGCTGACCTTGGGAGTTGAAAAATGTACAAGTCCATGTAGCGTAATATGCACTACATAATATTTTTTTTTTGTATTCGAATTAATTTATATATGTCGTAAAATTCTCTATAGTTTGAAAAATACATTTAGTATTTTTGAAATTTATTTTCGTCTAACAAATAAGTCCACCTGCTTACTAAAATTCAATGAATTTACTGATATTAACAAAAAAATTAAATAAAAATTAATTTTTACTTTCGATTGATTTATTACTGATTTATTACAGGTGAAATATTTTTTTCCAGAACTAAACTACTTTTATAAGGTGAAGATATACCTACTCTGCTACTCATATAGATCAAAGCATGAAGACGTATGTGGGTAATTTGATCTTAAAAAGATTTAGCTTGACATGCAATAAGTCAGTAATAAATTAATTGGAGGTAAATATAGATTTTCTTTTTGTTAATATAAGCAAATTCGATAAATTTTGACTAACAGAAGGACTTATTTGTTAAACAGAAGCAAACCTCAGGGGTGCTAGATGTAATTTTTTCAACCACAAAAGATTATGTATAATTACACTAAACCTTTGGGAAGCGGAGTGTAATTATCCCAAAATAACAATACCCTATATTTGTATGATTGTTTATTATGTTTTTAGCCCTATAAATTCCACATTTATCTTTAAAAATCTGAAATGTTTTTCACAGAGTGGGGTTCCCATTTTTAAGTAAGATAAATATCTACACGTTTGGTGAGACTCCAACCCATTTTTTCGGATTTATTGGTATTCATGTCGTACAAGGTAAGTAGCCACAACTATTAATATTTTACTTAATTTTACAGTTTTGCCATTTGAATTTCAAATCCAACATTTAATATTTATGTATTTTAGCATAGATATAATTTCAATTAAAAGGCTAGTAAGATAATAGTAAATTTGAATTTTCAAATATTTTTACCGTATATGGCTGGTGGCTTCATCTTTATATATAAATTATTGAGGGGGAGTTGTTTACTTACTAAGTGCAAACAATTCCAATTTTTCCCCCTCACAAAAGTAGTCATTTGAATTCATTATGTGTATTTTAACATCACAAACAATGAATTCACAGAAGAAAAAAAAAATAGTGACATTCATTTAAATTCTTGATTTCTTTTTATCATTCTATTATTTTATTTTTCATGTTTTCTTGAGTAAATCCTAATGTAATTTCCTATCGTTTTGCAGTTTTCAAGATTTTTAGGAGCAACAAATAGACACAAGGTACCGAACAATTTGCATGAAGTATTTCATTTTTTTTACTTGTGATGCTATTAAATGTAGTTTTATTGATCGATGATCAATGGAAATATTTACGGAGTTGAGGGTCGATCGAATATAATTTTTAAGGAGCTGAGGTCGTGCAACTATAATTTTTTTGCCGGATACGATATATTTTTTTATGAAAGTATTCTTTTTTATCTAAATTTTTCACATTTCTCCTCATGATTAGATGTTCAAATTAATTTACTTTTCAAGTTAAAGTTTACCGCAGGAATTTTAAAGTCAATAATTTTTAAGTTTCTAAATCTATTCTGTAATAATGAAATTAGTTGACGGATCGTTATTCTACTAATATGTTTGTTCAATTTGTTAAGCGAGATTAAAATAAATATTCATTATGAGAAAGAGTCGAATCTAGTATTCAAATCTTGCAAAAAGATCTTTCATTAACATAACGTTTATGATGATATTGAGTGCATATGTATGGAGCGCGGAAAGTCATTTGCTTATAATAAAGAGAAAAAATGTTCATTACACAAAAAACAATTGAAATGTAGCCTCATTAATAGTTGAGAAATTTATGTAAATTAATTCACTATTTTCAAAAGAAAAAAAAGTTAAAAAAGTGTATTTTATAAATGTGTGCGCGTGCGTGCGTGCGCACATAAATTGCATAAAACATACATATATACATAGATATATTATATTAAGCATGCACTAATATGAATTTTTCTATTTTAGTTGTTGAATCATATAACCAAATATACATATTTGTAGTCATATATGCCATATTAAATTGTGAGAAAACAATGTTATATTGTTAACAAAGATTAATATTTCATATATCTAACTATCTGAATAATTTTTCAGAATCATAGAGATGAGTGAATTTCAGCCATCGAATCTTGAATTGTTTTCTGCTTTGCAAAATGTGGAAGTTGGACAAATCGGAACGACCCTGTCAAGAGCTCCAACATTCATAATTTTTCGGACTCCTTCACTTTAAAAAAATACTGTGGTCGATTTACGCAATTTAACACACTTGCAAAAATGGTGATTTACATTCTCGTGTTCAATGTCGTTATGCGTGTTGATTCAATGAAACCAAAGTCTTGAAATTGCTTTTAACTTCTTGTTATTTTTTATGCAGATAATCAATTTGATATTTTCTTTCATTTCTAGAAAAGGAATAGTTTTCAAGTGATTTAAATGTTCGATATATAGTGGCAATATGTAATTACTTCTGGTTTGAGAAAAATATATAACTAGCCTCTATGGCAAAATAATTATGTGGTAAATGAAATAATAAATAGACGATACAGGAAATAGGAATATGATTTTGCCGAGCAGGCGAAGAAATTCTAACGCCAAAAATAGAGAAGTTGGCTAAACTGTTTCATAAATTCAAAAGTTTTATAAGATATTAAAATTAGCTTTCGAGTTTAATTTAGCATTATTCGTGATGACAATCTTGTACTGTAGAGTAAAAAATAAAGGAAAGAAAACAAAATTTGTGAAACATAAAACAACATAGTCGAACTTGCATTACCTTTTCTAAGCTCTCATTTTATTTTATCGTAATGTTTATGTAAAATTATTTATGATAGGTACCCTTGGAAAACTTAGATCTCAACACACAACAAGCTTATTCGACGCTAAACGCCATGACGTTTGGAACTTCAGTTCCATCAAGGTGATTTTTTTGTATTTTTATTTTTTGAAAAAATACAAACAATAACAAATTCTATGACAATATAGGGATTATGTTGTATTATTCCCATATGCTGAGAAAAAAAATATTATATACTAGTGATGGATGATATAAAAATAATAACTATATGTGTATAAATGCAAGAGTTTTATTATGTCATATTTAATACTTGTGAGAATTATTTTTAAGGTGTTATTATCAATGATTAGTAGATATTTTTCAAGGACAACTATATTTATTGTCATAGATTTGCCACTATACATGTGCTATTAACGGTTTATAGCGACAATTTTATACCCAGTTATTTTGCCATTATTTATTGCCACTAATACAATTTAAAAATAATATAGGTTATCTCAAGATAATTTAATACAACCCATAATATTCATATGATCTAGAATTTAGATTGATAGGATTGCTAGGCGGTCTACGTGTAATCACATTCAAGACTTATTGCGCTATAGAAATTCTATATGTTATTCTCTTACAAATATTAAATTTTAACTTGTTGAATGAGATAACATAATTCTTTTTATTTTATTTTATTTTATTTAATGGCATGGATAACGAGTTAACATAATTAACTACTAAGTGTAAATTTTACATGTTCTAGATCGGTCGGGATTCAAGGAATTCAAAATACAATTAATGGTGGCATGAATTTTACCGGTAGTAGCTCAAATTATGTGCAAGGTCCTTTAATATCAAGGCTGAAGGTACGTCTATATATATAAATAATTTCGTTTACCGAAAGAAAAGGTCCTTTTCTTCTTCTAAATTTTGAAGTGATACATCCTCGAATTGTTTTTCGTTATTCCGTGATGCAAAATGATCATATGCTTAGAATTACATCCGATAATATTATGACATATTAAGATTAGTGCAGTTTATTTCATATTCTTATTTATATTAAACTTGTCAAACCATTTTGCTTTCCTCATGCTAGCTATATTGTAGTAATTAATTGCATCGACTCATATCGTGCCAGCATGTAAAGTTAATATTTTCTATGTAAATTAGATTTGTCCATTTATTATTTTTCTTGGAAAATATTTAACATACAGAGAAAAATAAATTACCAAGAGGAGGTTCCAAGTTCTAGAATTGGGAACTCTTTTGTTCAAGGTGATCGAGGACATAGCTCAAGTAGCTCACATACTTTTGACCACAGGTAAATTATAGTTATAATCACAATGATTCGAAAAAATAAAAAACAATTCAATATTTATTATAAGATCATTTTATTATTATTTATTTCAATAATTCATGAGATGAATGTCGATTCTGCTAGGTACACATTGTATGATAAAAGGTATCAAGCCATTGGTCTTCCCGTGGATCCACATTTACGTATTTTTAATGTAATTAAATGGTAAATTTTCTTTCAATATATATATATATATATATATATATATATATATTAAGAAATATTATTCTAGTATTTCGTCGAACTTTAGACGATGTCTTGCATACATATTTTCAGTTATATGATGTTGTAATTTTCAGGCAGTGGTGGATCAACATAGGAAAGATTGAAGCATGACGCGGACATCAGAAGTGAAGGATAATTTTTCAGACATGCATTTAGATTAATAGAGCTTCGATTCCTACAATACTTTTATGTAATGTAGTGCTATTGTGTGTGGCATATTACATATATATACCTCAAACAATCCTCCCATATTATTTACTTTAAATTTGTTCGGACATTTAAATGTTTTCTTCCATAATGTTTTTAATTGGGACTTTCTAATTAAATTTTGTAACATCTTATGTTTCATATGTTACGCGTAATTATTTTTCTTAAGCATATAATTGGGGTTGATCATATAATAAGCAACTAATACATTTTTATTATTTCTAAGAATATCGAATCATAACAAAAACAGAAAAAAAAAAAAAACATCCGCGATGAGATTTTCAAACACCAAAGGTTTATTGTCTTTCTAATAAAATACTTTGCTCCCAACATATTCCTACGAACCAACATTACGGACAACAGAACCCTTTTATTCATAAATTACAAAATAGATTTTTTCGTTGTAGAAATAACATCAAATCAATTTTTTTTTTTTTTGCCAAATAATGAAGAACCATATCTATGTTTAAGGTTGGAATTTTGTATTTATATCTCAGAAGATTTAATTTCATAATCTTTCTCTGCTTCTTTACTTAAGAAGACATGAAAATCAGCTTCTTCCCTCTTGCAAAAGGCATCTTCAAAATTGGGCGCTTATTTAGGTGGTGTTAGAAAATGGATCGGGTTAAGATGGATAACAGGTGGAATATGAAGGCGATAAAAGACACACGAATTTGTTAACCCAGTTTGGATATAAATCCTACGTCTGGGGGCGATACCAAGCCAGGAGAAAACACTCAAAGAGGAGGAAAATTGAGGAGTACAACACACACACACTTGTATGCAAGTCTTCACCACACGTGAAAGACAACACTCACCCTCGTCTCAACTCTTTCTTTTCTCTCTACTCTATTCTACTTTTTGCTCTGTAAAACAATGCTAATAAGAGTAGTATATATAGCCATGACTTATCCTTTTTCCAACTCAACTTGGGATTTCTAAGTTGAATCGGGTTATCCTTCTCCAACTCAACTTTGAATCGGGTTATCCTTCTCCAACTCAACTTGGGATTTCTAAGTTGAATCAGGTTATCCTTTTCTTCTTCAAATCAACCTTCACAACTTAACAATCTCCCACTTGAAGATTGATTAGCTTTTCTCCACTTCTTTCTTGGTACCGCCGGGTTTGTCCACTCTAGTCATCAAGGCCAGTCGAAGCCGTACACAGCTTCAACTTCTCCATCGCAACCGCCTTGGTCAGCATGTCCGCAGGATTCTTTTCTCCTTGGATCTTCTCCAGCTGCAGTGCCTTCTTCTCCAGAAGTTGTCCCAGTCGAAGCACAGCTTCAACTTCTCCATCGCAACCGCCTTGGTCAGCATGTCCGCAGGATTCTTTTCTCCTTGGATCTTATCTTGCTGCAGTGCCTTCTTCTCCAGAAGTTGTCGGATGAAATGGTACTTGATCTCGATGTGCTTTGTCCGCGAATGGAACGCGGGATTCTTTGCCAGATGAATCGCACTCTGGCTATCGCTATGAAGAATCACATCTGCCGGAGGTTTCCCTAATTCACCCA
>NC_026151.1:10086915-10094113 GCF_000512975.1 Sesamum indicum
GAATTATTTTCCGGTTTTGATCATCCCAGAATCTATACCCAAATTCGTCAGTCCCATACCCAATGAATGTACATTTAATCGACTTAGCATCCAGCTTAGTCCGATCATCGTTCAAAATATAGGCTGAACAACCAAACGTACGTAAGAAAGAAAGATCCACTTTCTTACCACTCCATACCTCTTCTGGTATCCTGTTGTTCAACGGGACAGAAGGCCCTCGATTGATCAAGAAAGCAGCCGTGTTGACTGCATCTGCCCAAAACATCTTTGGTAGTCCGCTCTTCAATCGCATGCATCTCGCACGCTCATTCAGTGTTCTGTTCATCCTCTCAGCAACGCCATTTTGCTGAGGTGTCCCCGGGATTGTTTTCTGCATTCGGATTCCATGGTCGGCGCAGTAATTCTTGATACCTTCACTGTTGTACTCGCCACCGTTATCCGATCTGAGACATTTCACTTGTAGACCTGTCTCATTTTCCACTAGTGCCCTCCATCTCCTGAATGTATCAAAGGCATCAGATTTTCTTTTTAAGAAATACACCCATACCTTTCTAGTGGAGTCATCGACGAATGTCATGTAGTACGTTGATCCACCAAGAGATGACACTGGTGCTGGCCCCCACAAATCGGTGTGAACAAGCTCCAACTTTTCTTTCCTCGGAGTTCTTCCTGTGGTCAAGAAGCTCACCCGCTTCTGCTTTCCGAACACGCAGTGTTCACAATGACCCACCTCCACCGATTTTAACTCGGGCAACCGTCCTTTCGACTTCAGCACGTTCATTCCTTTCTCGCTCATGTGGCCCAAGCGATTGTGCCACAGGTTAGCCTGCGATACAGTTCCTGCAAAGGGGATGTTTGAACTGGATCCTCCCGCCATGTAGAGCGTTCCCGACTTTAGTCCTCGAGCCAAAGTCATTGCTCCCCGACTGATCTTCCACTTCGCGTCTCCAAACGTCGTGTGGAATCCATCACTATCCAGCTGTCCGACTGAGATCAAGTTCCTTTTCAGTCCTGGTATGTGTCTCACATCATGTAGGGTCCAGCATGACCCATTCGTTGATTTGATCCGCACATCTCCCTTTCCTACAATCTTGAGGGGTTTGTTATCTGCAAGATAAACTAAGCCAAAATCACCTGAGGTGTATGGCTCCATGATGTCTTTGTTGCTGCATGAGTGGAATGAGGCCCCTGAATCCACAACCCAATCATCGGAAGAACTGCTCACACTCAACAAGAGTGCATCCGTGATCTCCTCCGTCGCGGCATTCGCTGTTCGGCCCTCCTTTTCCTTCTTTGGCGCCCGACATTCGCTTTTCATGTGTCCGGGCTTCTCGCAGTTCCAGCACACCATCTCCTTCTTGCCCTTGTTCTTCCCCCTGGACCTTGACCTTGACCTTCCACGGTATTTACCCCGTGTGTCAGGTCTCCCTCTGGACTCTGTATGTAGTGCAGAGCCAGATGATCCACCCGTTTGCTTTCTACGGGTTTCCTCGTTCAACATCATGTCTCTGATGTTGTCGAACT
Source organism: Sesamum indicum (assembly GCF_000512975.1). Lineage (NCBI taxonomy): Eukaryota > Viridiplantae > Streptophyta > Magnoliopsida > Lamiales > Pedaliaceae > Sesamum > Sesamum indicum. Next base: position 10,088,440 of record NC_026151.1, read on the forward strand.
TCATCTTCTCCTTCCCAGACGAAGTGCTCACTGAAGTAACAACCACATCCCAACTGTCAGGTAAAGATGAAAGCAAAATTAACGCTTTTACCTCATCGTCAAACACGATATCCACAGACGCCAGCTGTGTCGTGAGTTGGTTGAAGTCATTGAGGTGATCGGCCACCGACTTCCTCTCCTCCATCTGCAACCTGAATAGTTTCTTCATCAGCATGACCTTGTTCATTGCTGAGGGTTTCTCGTACATATCGGCAAGAGTCTGTAGAACTTCCTTCGTGCTCTTTGCTCCCTTCACATGATAGGCGACATTCCGAGAGAGCGACAGGATTATTGCGCTCATCGCCTTTCGATCGAGCACCTTCCATTCTTCATCACTCGTCTTCTCGGACTTCTCTGCAAGTGGTTCGTACAGGTCCTTCCCGTACAGGTAGGCCTCCATCTGCATACGCCAAAACCCAAAGTCGGAACCATTGAACCGTTCGACTGGAAACTTTCCCTCCATCTTAACTCCTTGAACCAGGCTCTTGATACCAGTTGTTAGGAAATGGATCGGGTTAAGATGGATAACAGGTGGAATATGAAGGCGATAAAAGACACACGAATTTGTTAACCCAGTTTGGATATAAATCCTACGTCTGGGGGCGATACCAAGCCAGGAGAAAACACTCAAAGAGGAGGAAAATTGAGGAGTACAACACACACACACTTGTATGCAAGTCTTCACCACACGTGAAAGACAACACTCACCCTCGTCTCAACTCTTTCTTTTCTCTCTACTCTATTCTACTTTTTGCTCTGTAAAACAATGCTAATAAGAGTAGTATATATAGCCATGACTTATCCTTTTTCCAACTCAACTTGGGATTTCTAAGTTGAATCGGGTTATCCTTCTCCAACTCAACTTTGAATCGGGTTATCCTTCTCCAACTCAACTTGGGATTTCTAAGTTGAATCAGGTTATCCTTTTCTTCTTCAAAACAACCTTCACAACTTAACAGGTGGCCCAACAGTGTTGTCCATGTAGATTTGCACCCATACGTGTCATAATAACATCATGTGTTGATTCAACAACTCACGGTCTATATGAATACAGACATACATAGCCATCATCAAAATTTTCCCTATGCAGATTTGTGCTCACACGACTCGTAGATACTGGCATTGCTCATCTCATAAACTTAATATTTTTCAATTGATCCCGACTTCCTAACCTATCAAGACTACATCTTGGCCCTTCCATGTCTACAACATAGGCCACACACTGCCCAACTATAACGATTAAGTGAACAAGAACTCAACCAACTTTTCAGAAAAAAACCCGGTTAGGCGTGATATCAACCTACCTCAAGAACGGCGTTGTGCTCATATCAGTAAATTTGAACAACACATTTGAGAAAAACAAAAATGATTCTTGCAATTTATATTCTAGTAAAATTCGACTTTTGGAAACACTGATTCCACAACCTTACACTTAACCATAAGGGCAACATTGTTGCCTCTACAAAATTCTGGTTACTGCATTTGAATCACCCAAACGTGATCAAACATACTGCAACTCAGAGTGGAGGTACAAAAATGGAGTTCTGAGAAATTCCACGACTCGCTCTAAACCTCAAAGAGTGAGTTTGGGCTCTTTCTAATATAACTCACAAAGCATCAATACATGCATTCTTATGTTACTAAGTAACATGAGACTGAAGAATGCAAGATTGTATGCCACTATAAGGAACCAATGAATGCAAAGTTCATAACACAACTAGCTATAATCACATAATGCTAGTAGTCATAATGTACTTAAATGGAAAGTTGTTCAAATGTTACTTTCAAAATGCCTAGCAAAAGTTGTGTAGAATGAGCATACAAGGAGAAAGAAAAGCTAAAAGCTAAGAAAAGATGTTTCCTGTTCATCACTATATATACCTCAAATTCCCTATACATAAGTATTCAGATCCAACATGGAACGGTCAGCTAAAAGAAATCTTGATCCGCCAAAGGTGAAAACAAAAGTATTTGTCAAACCAACTTGAAGTCACCTCCATGATCATCTACTCCATAAACTGAGTTTTTGTTTCTTAAGATATGGATCTCGTGATAGTCCCGCGCCATCATATCCAGGTCAGTGTCGTACTGAAAGTGCTGCAAGGTTCTTGAATGTACTAAAATCCGTCATTATATCTCATGCTAGGTCCATATGACACTGAAGTTGTGACTTGGATTTGATTTGGATTTAAGGCTCATGCAGCTTTGTTGTTGCTTCTTGAATTTTTACCATCATTCGGTTCTTCATCACTGCTCAGATTATAATCATAATACTAAGATTGTGTAGATCTTGCCCACTTCTTTCCGGGAGAGTGCTACCATCACTACAATCCCGATCCATCTTACTTTTACTTTTTGTCCTCGCCCGACTTTTTCGATTTGCGAGATTTGAGTCGGGATTGTTTTGGATTGTCGTCATCTGAACCTTCTTCTGAACTATCCCCATACTCATAGTCGGAACTTGATTTGTCGTCATGACTACAACGCCCTCTGTCTTCATCCTCAATATCCGAAGTATTGTCTTGTTCAGAAACAGAATTTAGGCCCTCCTTAGTAGACGGATATTTTCCTGTTTTCACTCTTGATGATAGTATAGGAACGAGATGAGCAGGAATAGGAGCTTCCGGGCGAGCCATTGCGAGGAAACTAAGGGCAGCTGAAACATCATTGATCAACGGGCGTGCTGCTGGTTCTTCCTGCAGACACATTGCTGCGACTCCCACCGCTTGATTTAAGCTTGTTACTGGAAATGCCTCTTTGAGAAGTGGATCAGCCATCTGTGGAAACTTCGACTGGTCCTTGAAAATCGGTTGTGCCTATTCAATCATTTGTAGAATTCTTAACAAGTCAGATAATGGTGTGAATTCCAGACCTTTTATGAGCATTTGCAATATAAAAGTATTGCTGGGAGAACCCCCTGGTTCTCATCCTTGGTGTGACATAAACCTCCAGTATCAAGAAGATCGACATGTTGATGTTATTAATTGAATAAATAAGAGAACAGGTATGATTATTCGTACTCACCCAGTTAACTAAACTTTGCTCATCTGCTGGCCGTGAAGTGTCCAAGGCTTTACGGCCTGAGATAAGCTCTAGTAGGATGACACCAAAGCTATAAACGTCTGACTTTGGTGATAGTTCACCAGTTCTTTCATATTCTGGTGCATAATATCCATTACCTGTTGGTGCTACATGCATCTTATTGCCACTTTGGACGAGTTTGCTGAGCCCGTATTGTGAGAGTCTTGGATTCTTAGCTTCATCCAAAAGGATATTTGAGGATTTTAAGTCGCAATATATGATAGGTGGGTCAACTTTCTCGTGTAAGTACTCGAGTCCTTCTGCAACACCTACAGCAATTTTCATTCTTGTAGTCCAATCTAATGGTTTTTTCTCTGCTGGAAGGTCTGTAGATGCAAAAAAATGCCATTTCAAGTAAGCAAAATGGATAAAAATCCAAGGTAGATGATGCGAAGAAATATACTCAAGCTACAGTAAATGAACTATCTAAAGGTGTAATTAGAAGGAGAGCCATGGAGATGAAAACTACCAAAAAGATGGTTCATTAATGGACCAGATTGCATGTATTCGTACACCAATATCCTCTGTTCTCCATCAGCACAATATCCGATTATCTTGACAAGATTCGGGTGCTGAAGGAGACTCAACCTCGAAACTTCAGCGCCAAACTCCTTGCTCCCTTGTACTCCATTTCTGTCCAGTTGCCTAACAGCAACAATCTATTGAAAAAACCAAAAGAAACTGTCAAATAGAGATTATGCTTCTGTTTGCTTCCGCAGAGCAAGAAATTAACAAATAACATAATATTCTCAGTGGAACAATTGTGTTTAGACTATGCACGAATGTACCTGTCCACTTGATCCAAGTGTCCCTTTAAATATCCTTCCAATTCCACCTTCACCAATAAGACATTCTTGACGAAAATTCTTTGTTGCCATGGCAAGTTCACGGAAAGTGAACGTTTTGACCGCACTTTCATTTTCTGCTGCATTACTGGTGTTGGCTGATGTATCTTGCGAGCTATTATTATTTACTGTAAGGAAAAAACACAATATTGATAACCAACTCTTAAAGTTCTTGAAAATTTTCTCATATACTTCTGTGGGTCAAGTGGTAGATATTTCCATGAAAAAGGTCGAATTATATGCTCAAACTTGATCTGAGAATAGATAACAGAGAAACTATCAAATCAACTGAATATTATTACCATCTATATGTCATTCAAAAGCATGCTATCCTTTTAAATTATATCTATAAAATCTGCAGAAAGTTCTATGCATGCTAACAGTCTCTCGTGCGAATATTTCCAAGTGCCTCACTCATAAGGTGGTAGATCAAATGTACCACTTGTTTTGAATAACAAATGAAAATGCAATCAAAATAAACGTTGAAAAGTTCTGGTTATGATATATCTATGTACTTTTGCAGTCAAATCAAGAAACCTTTCTCCTTTAATCTCTCACATCGGACCTTAGATAATCAATAATGCATTAGTATTTTCTTTCTCAGTATGATAAATTTCTAAACTTTGCACGCAGATTACTTGTATTGCTACATGTGATGGACACTCTCAAAGAATTTGAACCAAGTCATGTTGTAGGGTAAAAACATTTGACTTGAGTAGTGAAAAATGATAAAATTTTTGAAAAAAGATCACACTGCTTGAGCCCGATGTGCTCAACTCAATTAAAACTCGTTCAAACTCAATTATGTTAATAGTCAGTCCAAGTTCAAGCGCTATGTTTGAAGCTTGATAAAAATCTAAATAAGCTCGACGAGTAATTTACTCGACTCGATTTGCCTACTTCATTGTGTCCTACTCTTATCATTCATTTCCACTCTTGCTCTCCTCATTTTCCAAACGCTATAAGATTTAGCACCAATTGCATGTTAAGAAAAAATGCAGAATGCCTCAAACAAATGAAACACTTCCTGTCACCGTATTCTAGTCATTGAGCACTACAACATCAACCACCAAAAGGAGTTTCAATAAAATCTCTCAATCAACAAGAAAAATATAACACAACTCTAATCTCCACAATTGAAATAAAACAAGGATTGCATTATAAAGTCATGCTATAACAATGTTCTCAAACACACACACATGCACGCACATATACATATATATATATATATATATATATAGAGAGAGAGAGAGAGAGGAGAGAGATTCCATATGAAATGAAAAAAAAAAGTATTTGATGCAGAAAAAAGAGAGGCGAAAAATGCACACCAGGAGCAGCAGATGGAGGTAAATCTTTAGGCTGAGCTACGGGCAAGTCGTCGTTCTTGTTGTCATCGGCGCTTTCGTCGTTGCTCTGAAAACAGGGGAGGCAACTCATGGTCTTCACGCACCCCAAAAACCAAAACTCACAAACAGACAATCAAAAAAATGCACGGCTCCTTGAGAGAAAGAATCATGAAAAGAGGAGCATGAAATGAAATCAAGGAGCCCACAAAAATCTTGCAAAGGAATTGGAATCCTTAAGAGGCATGAGAGCAAAAGGGTTGAAAGAGAATGATTAAAGGGGTTGTGGATGATGGTTAGGAAAATGCATGGAAAGGTGGGGTGGTGGGTGGGGGGGGGGGGGGCGGGGGGGGGGCTCCTCCGGGA
>NC_026151.1:10094306-10095126 GCF_000512975.1 Sesamum indicum
GCGGGGGGGTGTCTCCTCGGGTAGAATGAAGGCACCCCGATGATGGTGAAGAAGATGGGAAGGAATGTTGGAAGGCGAAGACCTTAGCAAAGAGAATCATTTGGAGAAGAAAGAGAAAAGGGGATTGTTTATGGAGGAGAAGAGTGAGGAGTATTTGGTTGGGTGGAAAACACTTTTCCTTCCGGAGAAAAAGGTGGAAATCGAACCCTTTCTATTTCTATTCCATGCAAATGCAATCCTTTTTCTATTTTCCTAAATTATCTTTTTTTTTTCTTTTTCAAATTCAGTAGAAAAAGCATCTGCGACTACACTATAAATACAACTCTAATTCTGTCGTTTCGTCCACTTTTTCAATTATTATATTTGGGATTAAATTCCATTATTATAAATTATAATTTCTAATTTTTAATCCCATCATATTGAGCTAATTATCATTTTTATTAGATGTGATGCATGTCGGTGTCTAGTGGCACCGCACAAGTTTGATGGATTTTCTGCATATACTAAAATAATAAAAGGATTAATCAATATCACATGGATTAAACAGGACAAAAAAATATAAAAATTTAATAAAGATGAATAAATCAATTACAATCATCAATTTATATCTCACATTTATTATTAAAATAGAACAAAAAATTCCACATATTAATAACATTTGAACCTGACTTTAAAATCATGAAGTTCGAATCCACGATCCACATTTGAATTTTGTTGAAGATACTAATTTAGGAAAGATGTGTGTTTTTTTCTTTTTGGGCTCTAGGAAAGATGTATGTTGGATAGCAGCAAATGATGAAGATTTGGATAGTTGGTTGAC
>NC_026151.1:10095136-10119304 GCF_000512975.1 Sesamum indicum
TGGGAGAACGTGGGACTGCCACCCTTGTTCCAATATTAGCAGGTTCCCACGTTTGGATGATGTATTCTTGTACAAATGAAAAACAATGATTTCATATGATATTAATTAATTCAAACTCAAATGATCTGTAATTAAATCAACGAATTGAACATGAGTAATTTGATCTTTTCAAACATCGATTCACACTTTCACCTTCCAGCCCAGCTCGTACCAGGAGAAAAATTATTTTTCGACAAGTCAAACTCATACGAGACTTGGAGTCACTTGATTCTATTATTAATCAAATCCAACTCAAAAGATCAAACTCAAACTAAACTTACTTCTATTATTGTATGCTATGAAGGCCCGGAACAACACCTGGGACGGCTAATGGTGGAGCAGTGATTAGTGATGCATATATACCGGAAGCACAGTTCTGCCAAACAGCATTGCAGCTCACAGCTGGAAAAGTCTTCTGAAAGCATCTGCGGTGATCTCAACAAGTTCTTAAATGCAATGCAATGTCCACAGTTGGAGTATGATTTTGAAACAAAGAGCTGCTCAAGAAGAAGAGGGATACCATTTCATCAATGTTCTCAACTCCCAGCAAAGGCATATACTATTATCCCAAAGAGTAATTGATGTGCAAGAGTTCCACAGCTTGTTTTTTATTACAAGTAGTCACCCGTGTAGAAAACACATATACGTAGTTTAGCAAGGAAAGCTATTTACACGAGAAAATTATAGGGTCAATTGCTTCTTTCAGGTAGAAGAGCTATAACATATGAAGTGCTTCCATATCAACTTTAGGTTCTCCTCAAGCATTTCTAGTGCGAGGTCAGTATTGACTGTCTGTTCCTGCATTTGATAGATATGGAATTGGGAGTGATATTAGTAACTTCAGTAGAGAAGCAACCATAAAACCAATATAAGAGATAAATTTCAGAAATTTGACCAATACAATATCAATTATTAAGCAATTGCCTTGAGTTATAAGTTTCTCGCCAAAAAAATTATCATAGTTCATGCAAAGCAGTAATGACAGAAAATCTCAGGGTCAAATGCAAAGAATTATTATACCAGGCCTATTTACAATTACTGGATGTCACTGCACGGGTTACTTTTGTCTGGCTATTAGCCTATTACTGCAAGATGTAATGCTAGACTTCAGAACTCTTCACGTGTTATTAGAGTATCTAAGTCACCTTGATTTAACATGCCAAAATGTCGAGACAAAGTGAAAAAAGCAGCCATCATCAAGAGTTGATTAACAAGAATGCTTTCCTTTTTACCTTTTTTTTCCCCTGGGCGGCAGGGTGGGGGAGGGTGGATAGACAGACAAATATTAGCATGTCAAATGCCGTCCATAGCATAAAGACACTTACCCGCAGTAGTGATACAACTCCAGGCATTTTCAGACTGACCTCGTTTGCAACCTCACCGTTGCTTGATCTGAAATCAAATCTATCAGCATGTCGAACTTTAAGCCTCATTGATGAATTTCCAAATGTTTTAGCATTTGTATGCCAAACTCCAAGAACAGTGTATCGATCCCCTAAAGACTGCTTCCCCAAGGACCATCTCAGTCCACCCTTAACATCTGAATCTAACCTGGCGGAGCTAATCAGGATTTTCATGTTCTCGAGCTCGTCATCCTGAATATGACAAAGTAAACTGGATTACTGATCTAGCTCAAATGTCAAGCCAGACCAGAAATTCCTTGGACAGGTAACTATCTGGAACATGCAATCAAGAGGCAATTAATTCGAGACCATGGAAAGCTAGATTACTTCTGCAGGTAAAGTAACAAACTTTAATTTAATAAAACACAAATGCCTCATGTCCATCATAGATTAACAAAACTTGGATTAAATACAAACAACTCACCATTACAGCTGCCAAAATTCTTTTTGTGCAAAGCATCAGCCTTAGATCTAGGTTCTTATCAAGACAGGACATATCTGCAACCAGGTGGCGCACTTGGTTCAACTCGATCTATAGAAAAGAGGGGTAAAAGAAAATGACAAAAGATCATGCCCTTGTCCAAGGGGTAAAAGAAAATGACAAAAGATCATGCCCTTGTCCAAGAGCAATAGCACAAAAGTATCACATTGAGTTAAGCAGGAAACATAGAGGCTCTCTTTGCTTTAAACAGATAAATCTTTATAGGGATTGATAATTGAAGAATCTATAGAAAGGAGGGGTAAAAGAAAATGACAAAAGATCATGCCCTTGTCCAAGAGCACAAAAGTATCACATTGAGTTAAGCAGGAAACATAGAGCTCTCTTTGCTTTAAACAGATAAATTTTTATAGGGATTGATAATTGAAGAACTACATTGCAAAACTTATTTAATTGTATACTTGGAATGTACATATCCTGAAGATTCAAAATACTGATGTTTGTTTGTTTAGATTATAAGTTACCAGAAATGGTAAAATGTCTTAAAATTCTTCAAGGGTTTCTTTACCTCTTATATATCAGGGGTAAGTTGATAATATATAATTATAATATGGGCTGAAAATGATATACTAATCACAAATGCACATATGAGTTGTGGTTAAACAAAAAACGGTTGATGGCATAAAGGCTAAAGATTTTCCAAAAAGCCTATAAAGTGTGAAGCAAAAAAAAAAAAAGGGAAGTGGTTTGTGATCTATTATAAGCAATCAAAACAAAGAAAGCGGCCTATATATACGGAATATCAGGCAGACGAAAGAGGCCACCACATTTCTCCTGCCAACAACTAAGTAAACAATTGATAAAGCCAACAAAATCTAGTACTTTTTACAAACTAATGCATGTTCTTTCAACCATATATAATAGAAGTCTGCAGCAGCAAATATGTGCCTGGACTCTGAAACTAGAAGCAAAAGACTTGCCTTGGAGAATTCAAGCTGGTTTGTGTCTCTTGCTACAGTACACTTGCATGAGATGGTTGAATCAGGTTGCATTTTGTCAGACAACTAACATGAGCCAGGACATAAGCATAGGTCTGAAGAGGGAAGCACAATGAAAACACAAGTGAAGTTCCTGAAAAGTACCTTTACATGATACAACTCCTTTTCCTCCTCAAACTCGAAATCAGTTTCTGGGACTACATTGGTTGTAACGTATTCCATATATGAAGGTGGAATATTAGTGTAAAAGGATTTATATAATTGTCTCAAAGTGCCTACTGGAAGAGAGTTTCCTTCGATGGATTCTACTGTAAATGAACGGTTCCTAAATCACAGGTATGGATAAAGCTTCAAATGCCTGTTTGAGCACAGCAGGTATATACATCTATGCATAGCTTACAATTGCTGTACCAATCAAAACCATAACCGAAGTACTTGATTCTTATGAAGCTTCTCCCAGTTTGGAATAATTATCAAAGGCAAGTTGAACTTAGTTCCTAGAAACTTCTTCCAGTTTGAGGACAACTATCACAGCGACAGCAACAGATGATGTGGTGGAGCAATTTTCTGTGATTGTTGAAATTGCATAATAGGAAAAAGCCATGTGGTACCCTAATTGTCCTCAATTGGAAAATGTAATCCCTTGCTGTGTATGCTCTATGTTAGACAAATAAAAATAGCAGAAATTTGTAGAATAATTTTCCTCAATGTGGCATATCCAAAAGATCATTTCAATTAATGACCTGAGGAATGCCCGATTCTCTAACAAGGAATTCTAAATTAGCTGGACAGAAGCATTGTTGAAATCATGCCTTCAACCTTTTCAACTAATCAACAACATCAAGACACACGCACACATTAAAGTCATAAACAATAATCACCTGATGAAACAGAAACAGACTAATTTCAAAATCAAGATACACTTACCCATGAAAGAGAATTCGTCCAAAGCGGATAACCAGAGTTGGTTTTACTTCTCCAAATTCATAGCCCCTCATTTCATCTTTCACTTGTTGGAAAGATGAAATCAGATCCTGCTGCACTATTTCGGTCACGAAAATCCATGGATTTGCTGAAAACTCAGCAGCCTCCTCATCGTTTTCTACAAAAGTTAACACTCAAAGATTCAGAAAATAATACTCCAAAAGTTACCATTCAAACGTACCTTGTGCTTCAGCTTGTACTATCAACATTCATTTTAATGCCAAATCAACGAACCTTTGAGCACCAGAGCAAGAGGCTTTTCACCGGATTTCCGCTCAAAAGACTCCACCGCCACCGGCTCAAGGCGTGTCAAATCGGAAACCCTAGACTCGTCGGCCAAGCCAACTACGAACCATCTAGATATAGCATTTTCTGCATACACGAATTTCTTAGGATAGTCTTTTGACTTGAAGTTCAGTCTCCTCTGGAAGCGGGGTATCACCGACTCCGGCGGCGGAGCCGGGGACGGCAGAGATGAGGCTTCGCCGCCCTTCAGGTGCCTCTTATGCGGGGGTACATACGCCATTACAGCTACTACTGAGTCCAGTTTGAAAATCTGGTAACTGTTAACTGAAATTTTGTTAAATAATAACGGTGCAATCATTTAGACTAAATTATTTTTTTGGTCCAATAAAGAAGGAATTTTTCTTTCTTAGTCCCAAGGTTTACGTGATTTTCATTTTCATCCCATTTTTATCAAAGAGTTTTCAACTTAGTCTCAAACCCCATTTTCTGTCAAATGAAGAGTTAATTGCGTAAACCATACGACTAAAAAGAAAAAGTCTATTTTTATGGGACCAAAGAGGTAATTTAACCAATCATTTAATACATAAGTTCTGTTTAAAATCCATATTATTAATATATATATATTTTTAATTGAAAAAATATAGTTAGTTGAGAATGTATTCTGCTTTTTATAGTGATAGTAGATTCATAGTCGAAGTTCAGTTGTATCATCAGACCATAAAGATCAGAAACCCTCAATCTTGTCTGCAAGAACATTGGCATTACTATGGACACATTGTCAACAATGTAGTAAAATGAGTATTTACAGTATGTTTCTAACATTCTTCTACTCTCAAGTGGTGTGTGAAAGAAAAGCAAACCTATTAAGCCTTTCAAGAATGCTACTTGCTTTCCTCTTAGCCCTCGACGTTCCGGTTCTCGCCACACGATGCAGCGTTTCACATGCATCCTCGACTTCATGGATCTTTCTCAGCTTCGTTCGATCACTGAAACACATAACGTAAATAATAGCAACACAGTGTTCCTCGCTCTGTTCACTAATGTTGTTCTCTCTTAACATCTCAAACAGGCAGAAGATCATCCCATGCTCGTCCATTTCCTCGATGGCCCGATGATGGCTTGACAGAGTTGCAAGGATCGCGAGCATTTCGTCGATGAGTACACGACCTACAATCTTGTCCATGACTGCAATGACCGCCCCCTCAGAGATGGCTCGTTCCCGGTTTTCGGTCACAGTGCATAAGTTGAGAATTGCGCAGGTAGCCTCGTTTAAGGCCAATGGTTGCCCTTCTGTGATAAGATCAACCAGAGGCTTAATAGCACCGGATTCTCCTATTAAATATTTGTTCGTGTCAAAAGCTGATAGTGCAGAAATGACAGCAGCAGCATGGCTTCTCGTCTCGATGTTTTTGCTCCTCAACGAGTCAATCAGAAAAGACACAACTAATGGGTTCCTGGATGCTAAAATCTTCGCCTTGTTGCTCTCATGGGCCGAGACATTCAAAACCGTTGCGACCAAATCATCGTGAAGACGAGCATCAGAATAGGCCTTTTCGAGCAGGAGTGGGCTAAAGAGTTTAGGAACGGCACCCGTAATTTCTCCAAAGAGAGCTCGGAACGAGGGCGATCTGCTGGTGAGCAACCGGAGCTCTTTTGCAGCATCGGAAGCAGATGAGGAGGAAAGGCGGTTGAGCAGTTGGACCAGATGTTTGCTGTTTGCTGTTGCAGCGTATTCTTCATCAGCAGGAGGATGACTGGTTCTTGGCATGTCAAAGTTGTGCAACTTGCACCAATTCATGACCATTTTCTTGATTGAATGATTTGGGATGAGGAGAGTATGAGGCAGTGGTTGATCCGTCTTTGGACATTTCTGATGCCCATCTTTCAGCCATTCTGTAATATATTGTTCCTCGTATGTCTGCAAATTTCACGCTTACAGTCAGGAAATTCCAAGACAGAACTGAAACATCTGTAGAAGAAACAAGACCACAAAATCAAATACAAGGAAAAAAAAAACGCAACTCCTACAAGGAATGAAGTGTTCCAGCATTACATTAGCTCAAGTTTCTTGCTGACACAAAATATTCATATAATTACAACTACAGTCAATCTGTGAACACTGTAAAACTATCAAAAAGAAGTCGGGGAATCAAATACGCTAAAAATGTTGTAAGATGTACCGTTTCGTCAAGTGTTCGAACAGTTATAACAACCGAAACACGAAATAAATCCTATTCCGAATTTCATGAAAATGAGAAGGAATAATTAGACAGTAGTCTGATAAGTCTGGTGTAATTATAAGTAGATAGACGTGATTTGAGAAATTATATATAGTACACTAATTAAAGCTCATTCACTCATTTAACCTCTTTGTAACAAATTAGGCATTCAGTCCATGAAATGCTGATCAAATGCAACATCTATTTATGTATCATCTGCATTTCTCAATCACATTCTCCACTGATAAACACAAAAACAGGGAAACATTCCTACACAGAGAACAAGAAGGGCTGCAGCTGCAAAATCAGACAGAACAATGACTGTCTGATCTCTTGCCAAGACCCTTTAGTTTCACATCTCAAAACCAACACTTGAACAAATAAAATCAAACAGAACAAAACTTCTCAATCAGACAACACCACGAGTATTGCATCATCCAAAGTCCTAAAGATGCCATTTTTCCACAAGGGCACTCAGCATTTATTCCTGGGAAAACCCAAATCAAAGACAAACACAAATTTGAAAAAACTTTCAAAAAGAAAAAGGAAGAAATCAACCCAACCTGACCAGAGGCTAGGACAACAGGGTCTTTCATGAGAAGCCCAGAAATGGGGCACCTGAACTCCGGAGGTGGCTCTTGAAAACCGACAAGATTCTTGATTTCCACAAACTCTTGATCAGTACTCTGCTTCAGCTTCAATTCTTTAAGGGCACCCAACGTTTGAATGGCATTATCAGCAGCAGCTGTCAAATCACAGTCATCATCCTCTTCCACAAGGGCCTCCACCACTCTTTGCAGCTCTTTTTTCAGCTCTGAAACTGCATTTTCTTCTGCCCTTTTGGCCATTTTTCACTTCTTTTCTAGTGGGTGGGGGGGTTGTGTTTGTTCATTTAAAGACAAGTATTGTGAGATTAAAGAGGGGAATGAAGAGTGGTGAGGCTCTCATAGTCACAATCATACTTTTCTTGCTTTTTCTTTTTCAGGGGGCTGCAAACTGCAAAGTATATAGTTGCTTACTTTTGGCCTTAATTCTTATATATTTATTTATTAAAATAAATAAAACTTAACAATATATTCAGCTCATATCTTTTTTTATTATAATTGAATTTAGTACTTACTCTATCTTATTCAACTTACACTCTTCAACCGTGCATTTGTAGATGGACGGATTTAAAATTATGAATTTTAAATTTTTAATAATAAATTATGTAGATAATTTTAATTTCGAAATCCTTCGAATCTATTTCTGAATTATATTTTCTTAAATAACGATGAATTTCAAAATTTTTTTAGTATACTCAAATTTAATTTCATCTATCCAAATATAACCTTATATTTTCAGACTAAACTTATAAATCTTGAGAATTATTTTTTTATTTAACATTATATAATTAAATTTCATGATTGTATTTCTTTTTATAATTTTTGAACATATATAACCAGTGGAGGTATTAATTAGTGCATGGTAGCTATATCATAATTGCAATTTTGACATAAATTAATTCTTTATCTTTGTGATTGGCTATTATATTCTCACGTTGGCCTCACTTGATTTATTGAAAATGACTAATATAATTACATTTGCCGACATCTGAAACTACTAATTTAAAAAAAAAAAAAAATGGTCGCTGCCCTATAAATTATTTAAATCTAATCTCAGAGAGTTTTAATATAATTTTACTTATTTTTTTTAATAAGTGTTGTCGTTTAAAAACAGATTTGTCTCCTATAATAGTTGTCGTTGAGGTATATACATGTTTTGTAAAATTTACATTAAATATGATTTAATGGGAAGAATTTTCTGTAGTTGCATCGAAAAATTATTATTATGCTGGTCGTCTTTTTCTCGATAATTTTAATGATACAAACAAATGAAAAGATTAGTGATGACAAAATTGCTTAGTCATTTGTCCCAAAATTTGACATGTTTGGTAAACAATGTTGCGTCACCCGGGCTTTCTTTTTCCAACCTAATGATGTTAGTCCTACAAAGGTAGAGGATATTTGTCTCTTTGTATGTAAGAAAAAATGGTTCATACATCCTCTTTTTGGACATCTTAGTTTGAATTTATGATTCTTGATAATTTATTTAATCATAGGACTATCTATAAATAAATGGATATATATATATATATATATATAAATTAAGTTATATTAAAAGAGTAATTTTGTTATTATAAAGTATTCGAATAAAGATATGCATCTATTTGACTTTTATGTAAAAACTCAAGTACCATTAAGATATTTATAAAAATTCATGTATTAATTTAATATTTATGGAGAAATTTAGGCATCAATTATGTCATTTGTATAAACTCGTGTATCAATTTAAAAATAATACAAAAAACTCATGTAATAAAATAATTTTTACTCTTTTTCTAAATGATGCAAGAAAAGGGGGAAAAGAAAAACATCTTAGAGCATGTGGTGTGCAACATGCACTACATGCTATTTTTATTGATCTTTTAATTATGAAATATTTTTTTTATTCCATAAATTAAACCCTTATAGTTTAGTTTAATTATTCCATAATTTGAACCCTTATAGTTTAATTGTCACTTTTTCTAAGTATTTATATAATTTAGGTGAAGGGTCCATTTTTAAATTTGTATTTATAAATATCTCCCTCGAACAAAAAAATAAACATGCAGCCGTTAGACGGTGAAGTAGACACTACGTTTCACCCTTATTTATATAATTTTTTAAATAATAAAAATATATTTATAATTATATCAAATACTGAAATTCACGAGACAGTCTGGGCTCTGACGAGGAGACAACTTTGATGAGCGATTTTCTTGGAAGAGACAACGTTGGCGGCTACCTACGTACGACGACTTTTATTGTTATCGCTCTTATCCCCTTGTTCTAATCCATTGTCTACGCCCCATGTCAAAAAGGGATACGAAATTCGTGTGTAAGGAGAAGGAAATGTGCTAACTTTGACTCATCACAAGAAACGTCGATCAAGAATGTCTTGATTGGGATTCTTCATCATCCCAATCATCATAAGCATGAGATCAAAATTGAAAATGTAGACATGTTATACATTTGTTTGATATTTTTTTCGGGAATTGTTTATCGTTTACTTTTTCTTTTTAAATATAAATAAATAAATAAACTGTAACGTCATTTATATTAATATAAAAAGAAAAATTTCTTTACACTCATAAATGACGGCTAAAGATGTTGTCGTATCAATTTTTTGTGAGGTAACGAATGCTCATTTATGATAAAATAACTAACTTATTCAACTTTTTAAAATTTACATTAATTGATAAATTGCTATGAGAAGAGAATATCTAAAAACAGAATATGGAAGAAATTGTTTTTCACAATAAAAAATATAAGTTTTGATTTAGTTTTTGTTTTTATATACATAAAGTTGTTGCCTCCCTCATCTTCGATTTCTTTGCTGGTACTTTCTCATCAAATAAAAATCAAAATGGGCGTTAGGCTCAAAATCCCTGCCCGTATATTCTCAGTTAATGGTAAATATGATACGCTTATTTTATAATTAATGTATAATTATAAAAAAATGAGTTTATTCGATCAGACTTGATCCGTACAAAATTTTTTCCTAAATTAAACATTCGCACAAGTTTTGCACAACGAACTACTTACTTATCCGTCTGGGGCCGGCTGTGCTCTAAAGCATTGCTAATCGTCGCTGGGAGCAACCATGCACTGCACCTCCGACGCTTGCGGTAAATTTCAGTTGGACTTCACCCCCAAGTAAGAAATACGATGTAATTTTCCTTTTCATTGTGGTAATAATTAAATTTCTCCCTAACCTTGGATTCCACTTATTAAAAAACAAATAATTACTTAGACGTGAAGAACAAACAAAATCCCGAGTACACATAGAACAGCAGAACTTGGTTGCATGGGGTACACGACAAGTGGCATTGACACAGCTGTGATGTCTGAATTGGGAGTGACATGCTTGCCTGCCTGCCCGCCCAGAACCTCCCTCCCACCCCCCCAGTTTGTTGGCGAACAAGTGGGGTTGCTGCTGCCTCGACACCTCAACCCCCGCACCACCAACGTGCCAACTCTTCAGCCAAGCCACTATCTTCCCGCCCTGTTGGCCTATCCACAACCCACCACATGCCAAGCGGGTAGCGCCTTTCTCATTTTCAGGAGATGTGCACCATCACTGTACCACATATTAATTAATATAAAAATTCAAAAAAACACATTCGATGCGTGTGTAAATTAATTAATTAAAAATTTATGCAAATTTTTCCAGCAACGTTAATAATTTTTATTCAAATTAACGGCAGGAGGTTCAACGCAAATGAAAAATTTTCGAAGTGGGTGTACGTACAGTTTTAATTTTTTTAAAAAAGTATATAATTTTAAATTTTCAGAGGGTATAAAACTCATTATTATAATAAAATAATAATTTCTAGTCGATATATATAATTAGTGACAATATCATGATTGAATATGCATGCGCATATCAATTGTGATCATTATTTTTTTTTTTTCTTTTTCAATATATTTACAATGGGATGAAAATAAGGCCAAGGACATAAAAGAAACTTCTGAGTTGGTGCACGACCATATCACAAACCCTAGAAAATTACTAGTTTGCCCTCTCGATGAAGAATGTCAACCATAAAAATAGAAATTAAATAAGGGGTAAAAATGAGATTACACACTTATTATCGTAAGTTCTTGTTCATCTAGTCGGATCTAGACACTTGTTCACTTACAAAATGGTCAGTCCAATGTCGGACAGTGCCCACCTAATTAAATTTTTTTTGTCCATTATAATTATATCCAATTTATCCCCTGGTTAATGTCTGTAATGCCCCTGAAGTTGGGCCAAATTTCAGTGGCACTAGGGCTACATTAATGCGTGTCTGACGTTGGATCTTGCCTTCTTTTCACTTGTGGGCAAATCGGTAAAACCATTAAACAATTCAATTTTAGTCCTTCACAGTAAATGCATGTGTGTGGACAATTAATTTAAATTTTTTAAAATATATTAATTAGATTAATAAAATATTAAAAAGTACAAAACATGAACATAATTAAAAAGAAAAATGAGAGAAGAAAAAGAGATGTGAAAGTTGAGAAAAATAAAATTAAATGGGAAGTTAAGAAGAGAATAAAGAAAATTAATTAAATATTAAAAAATAAAAATCGACATACCAAAATTAAACGGAGCGTCAAAAGAGTGCTCTCATTTTATATATAGTATAGATGTTCAGACTATTTTCAGCTGGATGGGAATGACGTAAAGTCCAACTAAGCAATTTTACCCGCATCACTTAAAGGCTGTTTGGATGAACTTATAATTGTTTTAAAAAATATTTTACGAAATATTTGAAATTTTATAAGATGTTACAATGTGTTTATCATATTTTAAAAAGTATGATATGATTTTATAAAATAAAATGAATAATATTTTTAAAACAAAGTTCAATAATTTTATAAATTACTTCAATGATTTTTTATGAAATGTATAAACACATAAAATGAATAAATAAATTTAGCCATACAATATATTAATATCTTCACCATATGATATGAATACCATCGTCATGTATACTTTCGTATTACGTCTAAAGTACGTACTTATTCAAGTATTCTTTTCTATTCATTCAAATCCAAAAGGCCTCGTTGCAATTTTGGTCCTACATTCATAGGCGTTGGGTGCGTTTCGATTCTTTAAGAAATGAAACTCACGATTTAATCTATTATTTTTGTATATTTACGTAATTTCAAAATAAATCTAATTAAAATATTCTAAATTTATTAAAAATTAACACGTATAAACTATCAATCAACTTAAACTTGAAAACGCACGTATCTTACATGTATGATTTTCCAACCATCTTTTAAATTTCTAGAAAAATATGTCCTATGTGACAGCATATGAGATAAGAAGAGAAAATGAAACAAACGACAGTTTCAATATTTCAAAATTTTCTTAAACACAAACTGAAATTAAATTTGATAGAATCAAATTAATTTCAAAATATATATGATATATTTATAGTATGATTGAATATTTTTCTTAATTATGTATGATAATAATCAGTATATTTTATTTATTATATAATTAAAATTTAATTTAATGTTTTAGGAGCGTTTGGTATTTGTCTTTTGGTTTTTTTCCAATATGGTAATACCAATTACTAAAAATAGAAGAGAGCAAGGCATGGAAGTGACAGGTAGAGAAGATTGACACTTTGACAGTGCGCTCCTACTTCTTCCCCTTGCCACGTTTCACCTTCTTCCCATTCTTACACGTCCTCCGCCACCCCCCACCCCCCGCCTATAAATTCTCTACTACCTGAAACGCAGGCCTCCAAACACAACTCACCAATGGAGAGAAGCAACAGAATCTCCGTAGGCGTGCTACCCATCGCAAAAGAACCAATACTCGCCCCCGACGGCCCCAGTAAGCCGCCGCCGGCTTCGGGGAAGAAGCCCGCCGTGGGCCGCTCCAGAAAGGGCTGCATGCGGGGCAAAGGAGGCCCGGAGAACGCCCTCTGCACCTACCGCGGCGTCCGCCAGCGGACCTGGGGGAAGTGGGTGGCAGAGATCCGCGAGCCCAACCGGGGCGCCAGGGTCTGGCTCGGCACCTTCAACACCTCCCTAGAGGCCGCTCAGGCTTACGACGACGCTGCCCGCCGTCTCTACGGGTCCTCCGCCAAGCTCAATCTCTCGTCCGGTGACGGCGGGGACGATTTTTCACAGGTCCCTTCAGATAACTATCCCTCAGGCGGCGGCGAGTTTGTGGTGCCGGATAATTATTACAGGGAAGAGAAGTCGGTGTTCGACGAAGCGAACTGCATGTGGGAGACGCCGACGCTGCTGGATGAGAAGCGGAGCCCGAACTGGCCGGAGAATTTCAGCCAGTATGATTTCATGAACAGAACAAAACAATTAGCGGATGATTTTCAAGTCCGATGGGCGTTGTAGCTCCAATATTTGTAGTATGTAGTGCTTCCTTTTTCTATTAAATAAATATTTTATTTTCTGCAAGTTGGTTCTGCCCTCACCGTTCTCATTTTTTGGGACGGAAGCAATCGAAAAATTCTTCCTCGAATTAAATTAGGTCAAATTAAATTAATTATATAACATCTGTAATTATATAATTAATTATATATTTTTAATAATAAGTCAATCGTATGATAAATGTATCACACTTGTTAAAAAATTAGTTCAAATTCGATTAAATTTGATTCGAATTGGAATTTTCATATAGTTCTTGTACGCTGTTGGTGAGGGTTATTTTTTTTTTTTTCATCTTTTTTTTTACTTTTTCTGAAACTTTAATTCAGATAGATTTGGTTCAGCTCGATAGTGTAATCAAATGTAATATATGCCTCAAAGTAGCAAAGAAGGTTTTGTATATATATATATATATTAAGTGATAATAATTTTAATTTTATTACAATATAAGTATTAATAATATGTATGTCCACATATTTATATCATTAAATGACAATTTAATGACAAGTATATTTATTGTTATTGTCTTATAATTTTGTATGTGTCTGTCACTAATTATTTATAATAACATAATTTTTTATTATTAGTTTATTCATCGACAGTATTTATTGAAATACTAATATTCTTAGAACTAATATTAATGCAATTAACACATGTGAAAAACCTTTTGAAAATATGCCGATGTTGGATTTTGTACACGTGCGCGTATATATTGTTGTGTCCCGTACGTGTGTTTAATTTTAATGAAGAAAATTATTCTTTATTAATTAAAAAAATGTCAACACCCATTGCAATAAGCTCGAGCTGGGTATGTCGGTGCTGTCGATTTAATTTTGTATTTTATATCATACTATACATTATTTAAAATAAAAATGAACATATGTTTCATATTTCAGAAAGTATTTTATGTATTTCACTATGCACATATAAAAGAAAATAAAATAATTAATGAGCTAATTAAACTAACACGAAGGTGGCAAGCTTGGTTGCTGGTATATTACTTTCAGGTCGGTCCTGTGGCGCTAGTATTTATTGTACAGTTTTCAATTATGGTAAATTACGATGATTTCTTGTGAGGTTTGATCACATAATTATAAACACCTCTCGTTGTTTGAAAAAGTATCAATATCTCCTTGATTTTGATGATTATCTAACAATTAGCCTAATTTGTTAAGTCTTTTATTTATTTTTTATGGTGGATTAAACATTAAATCAAGTCAAGTAGTATATTATGTGTATATGATCTGAAGACAAATTGAGAGTGCAGCCAAGAAATCAGATTTGGACTTTGATTTTAAAAATTAGTTAAAAACCCCATTTGTGTTAAAAATATAAACAGAAAATTCCTTGTGTTTTTATATATTAGTTAAGTTTAGGTGCTAAATTTTTTAATAAATTGTCCGTTATACCCTTGTTATGCAAGTCCTTGATTTTTAATACTTAAAAATCAACGATTTATATTTAAATTAACTTAAAAGATATTATCTTTGTTTATATATGCACACAATTGTATATACATAATTATGTATGCAATTATATATGTTATATATATAAAATACAATATATATATATATATATATATATTTGAAGCGTCACCATATGCTCTTGCGACGGCGACATTGTCGTTGCAGAAGGGGGTGGCCATCGCTCAGATTTAGGGTAGTGTCGCCCTAGTCGCCTACTTCACTGGGCCATCATCATCTCCCGGATCCAAGTCGATAGGCGGTGGGCGGCTGCGACGAGGAGATGGTGGGGGTGAGGCCGAGGCTGAGGTGATGTTTTAATTTTCTTAAAATAAGTAAAAAGTGATAATTTTTCTAATTTTTAAAAATTTATTTAAATACTTGTAATGAATATTCTAAATAATTATTTATATTAAATAAAAATATAATTTTAAAAAATTGATATAATGTTTTTATGAATTGATTAATACTTCTATTTATATCAATATTACATTTAAAATACGAATTTTAGTATATTCATTTTTGTTCGGTGATTTTTCAAATTAAAATTTTAATCTTTAAAAAGTACAGGTATTTTTATTAAAATATATTAATATGTCAAAAAGGGGGTCAAAATGAATATTTGCACATATAAAATAATCTTAGGTGGCGGATTGCGCGCGGGTAGGCGGCCAAGCCGCTTGTCGACTCTGGTGGGCTCGTCTCTGGTTTGCTGCTAACACTAACACATGCGGTCCCAAAAATAACTACTAATCTAATAACATATTAAAATTGTGATTAAATATAAATATCAAATGATTAATATTTTTATTTTTTTTCATTTTGATTATTACATAGTTTTAAGAATGATAGCATTTGTATAAAAATTGTGACTACTAGACTATGATAAATGAGCATATACTACATGCTTAATAAAAAGATGGCTTAATCTGGCCCAAGACCGTTGGGACTGAGATGATCCTGAGTCTGTTCCAAGTACCAATACTGAATATTTTTTATTTTTCAAAATTAATATTTATTTTTATTATTTTTTGCAGTCAAAGTTTATTAAAATATTTCTAAAATAAATAATAATTCAATTTTTTAAAAATAATTAAAATATGATAGAAATTATCTAAAATAAATAAAATTATAAATTATAAATATTTTATTATTAATATTAAAATAGAATTTCTTTATTTTTTTAATTTTTAAAAATTAAATTTTATTTCTTATAGTTTATGATCAAAGTTTATTAAAATATTTCAAATAAAATAAAATTCAATTTTAAAAAAATTAATAGATACTATAATTTATCTCGAATGTAAACAGTTATATTTAAAAATTAATTTATTATTTAATAAAAATAAAATTATCTAATATTTTTATTCAAAAGAAAAATTTTACTTTTTATAATTTTTGCTCAAATATTAATATATTTTTAGACTGAATAATAATTTATTTCAAAAATAGTAAAGAAGATCTTAGAAATTATTTAAAATAAAAATAATTATATTTTTGAGTTATTTTATTTTATAAAAAAAATTCTTATAGTTTGTGGCCAAGTTGGTCATAATATATATATATATATATATATATATATTTCTCTCAATGGTACCAAAAAAATGGGATTTTGGTACCATTATACAGGACATTTGAAGTCAAAATCAGTTAAAGTCATGTGAGCCAATAGGAATTAACGGCTGTTAACTGCCATGTGCTTCGCACATGGCCTCTGCAATTAATTTTGAACCAAAAAGGCGTGTTTTTATATTTTATGGTACCAAAAAAGCATTTTGTCCAAGCTAATATATAACCATTTTTCTATAATAATTAAAAAAAAAGAGAGAAAAAATAATTTTAACCCTGGAACTTAGGGTACTATTTTTGGTTATCCACGAATTAATTTTCACAATTTAGTAATGTAACTTTAAAATTTTGATAATTTTAGCTCTTTTTCTTGCAATATGGACGGAAATTGCATGTGACTTGTACATAATCCAATCAAATCACAATTTTAGTTCTATAATTCAATCTGTATAGGAAAAAATATCATTCCCTTAAGTTTCAGGACCAAAATTTTGACTCAATTGGGTCATGCCAAGTCACAAGTAATTTTCCTAATAAATTGGTCAAAAAATGACTAAAATTTCCAAAAAAGTTAAGAGGAAAATACGAATATCGATCCGTACAGAACAAATAATATTGTCTCATAAGTTACCAGACAAAAATGCACTTTTTCCAAAAAAAAATGATAAAAAAGAATCCTTTCCCATTTTTAATTGAATTTTCCTACTTATATATATTAAGATTATTATTGTTTTCTAACTTATGAAAACAAATAATAGAGCAATAGATCAACTTCTAACTTATAGGCCTTCAATTAAGTGGTTTCCTAATTAGTTCTAGCACTAATTAGTTCAATCATGCAAAATTATTACATGCCCAATTCATAAGCTTAGAGCACTGTGTGAGACCTGCTTGAGGTTGTTGTACTTATAAACTCCTGCACCTATCTCTTATGAATTATGACTCTTCAATTGCTTAATATAAATATTATATATATGCCATTATAATTACCTAAATTTTTTTCTAGTAATAATGTTAAATAAGAACCGATCGATGAAACCTATCTTAAATGATAAAACCGAGACCTCAAATCCCGTCGAATTATGCGTAAATATGTATGTCTCAACTCTTATAATATTTTATCTGATTAATCATTCATTCATGTAACTAATGATAATTTTAATATTTTTATTTAATTTTTTATCACTAATATTCTTTGCTTTTGTGATGTCTGAATGAAATACAAATAAGATAATTGCCGTTCTTTTTTTTTAAATTATAATAATAAAAAATAAAAACGACCCTACACAATTCTGTCACCAAGAATTGCGTCTATGCAATGGTCTTGATCACTCTATATCCATGTATGTATATAATAATAATAATAATAATAATAATAATAATAATAATAATAATAATAATAATAATAATATGATAAACAGTGAACAATTAAAACCGATCAAAATAATTGCCAACACAATCAATAAACGCAACCCTCAATTTTGACCTGAATAATGCACCAAATGATTGAATCCAATTTGGAGGCCCCTAGTACTAGTAGTGGTAGTTGATTTAATTTTCTAGGGTTTTTGTGTGACAATTCTACTTCTTTAAACTAATTGTACCACTCTTCATCAATTATTTGGAAACATCATCATGCACACACACACACATATATATATATAGACCCATATACCTCTTACTATCCCAACCCAAATTTCTAACATAAACTACAATTTTTGGTTGGTGATAGAAAAGGGATTACCATAATTTTTTAAAAGAATTTAGGCCGAGTTAAAATGATTTCATTCGTGAATATTTTAAGTTGTTTTTCTGTCTTTTTGTTCATTTTGGCGTTCGGAGATTTGGCTGTTCGTGTGGAAGCCAGGGCTTTTTTTGTGTTCGGAGACTCGCTGGTGGATAATGGCAACAACAACTATCTCGTCACTACTGCTAGGGCCGACGCTCCGCCCTACGGCATCGACTACCCGACCCATCGCCCCACCGGCCGGTTTTCCAATGGGCTTAACATCCCTGATATAATTAGTAAGTATCTATATTATTTATTTACTACTATTATCGACTCACATCTATATGCAAATTTAGTTTTAAAATTTCAGTCAAACATTCTGACAGTTCTCGTTCTCCATCGATCATCATCTTCTGTACCATATACCTAATTTCTTAAAATTATACTGTATAATATGTTATTTTAATAACAACATACAAAAAATATTCTCTACATTTTGTGCAATAATTATTTTGCAATTAGTAAATATATAATTTTACTTTGATTAGGTGAAGAAATGGGTTGGGAACCCACACTGCCATACTTGAGCCCTGAGCTTAGAGGCTCCAAACTACTGGTTGGCGCCAACTTCGCCTCTGCGGGTGTTGGAGTACTTAATGACACTGGAATTCAATTTGTAAGTTAATTAGAAGCGCATTTAAATTAATTCAAGAATTATTTTTAGTATCATAATTTACAATTAATTTTCCTTTTTTATTTAATTAATTACTGCTCGATCCATTATATTTGTGGCCTAACTGTGAACAATCCTTGCAATTGTAAACGGGTGGAAAAATTATATCGTTCGTCCCATAATTTGGATTTTGTACATTTTTTAGTCCTGCTGCTTACATTATTCTAAAAAATAGTCTCATAAGTTTAAAAACGTCACCATTCAGTTCTCTTACCAACTTTTATTAAAAAAGTGACGGAAAGAACCACATCCAGGTCACTAGGCTAGTGTCCCTCCTTTATGAGAAATAACAGCCACATAATTTGCACGTGATTTTTTCTTTAAATTTCAAATGGAAATTGACAGGGGATTGAAAATGATTTTTTTTGGCATATGATGCAACTATTTTCTAGAATTCCCGCAAATATTGGGATTGAAAATATATATTGGGCTTAAACTATGAGACGAAAAAAATACAATTTTTCATTCAAGAATCACATAAAACGAGGAAATGGCGTCGTTTAATTCGCTAATATTTTAATAATTCCTAAGTTGATTAGGAGAAATTACAGAAAAACGTAAAAATGTAATTTATTTATTTATATATATGTTTTGGGGGGTAATTGTGCAGGTGAACATAATTAGGATATACCAACAGCTGAACTATTTTGAGGAATACCAGCAAAGGTTGAGAGCAGAGATCGGAGTAGACGAAGCTCGCAAAGTTGTGAATGAATCACTTGTTCTCATCACTTTGGGGGGCAATGACTTTGTCAATAATTACTATTTGGTCCCTTACTCTGCACGTTCTCGACAGTATTCCCTCCCAGACTACGTCCCCTTCGTCATATCTGAGTACAAGAAAGTTCTCCGGGTACATCAATCATACCTACTTTCTCTCTCTCTCTCTCTCTCTCTCTGGATGCTCGTTTAATACCTCATTGGTTGACAACAATTTCAGAGACTATACACACTCGGAGTGCTTCGAGTTATAGTGACGGGAACAGGGCCGTTAGGGTGCGTGCCGGCAGAACTGGCGCTGCATAGTAGGAACGGTGAATGCGCGGAGGAACTGATGGAGGCTGCACAGCTCTACAACCCTCAACTCCAGGATATGCTCAAAGATCTCAACGACGAGATCGGTCGCAAGGTTTTCATCGCCGCCAATACTAATCAGATGCACATGGACTTCATTTCCGAACCCCAACGTTTCGGTAAGTGTAAGTGTAAGTGTGTTCTTTCAGTTTTCAGTTTACAGTTAAACCCTAACACTAGGGCATGTTTGTGGGGCAGGATTTATAACCTCAAAAATAGCTTGTTGTGGGCAAGGGCCATACAATGGGATAGGGCTATGCACACCTTTTTCAAATCTGTGCCCAAACAGGGACTTATATGTGTTCTGGGACCCATTCCATCCATCTGAAAAGGCCAACAGAATCATAGTACAACAAATCTTGAATGGAGACAACAAGTACATGCATCCCATGAATCTTCGTACCATGTTGGCTATGGATTCCAAGGCTTGACCCCCATTTTGATTGAAACTCAAAGCCCAGCTCAACCCCATTTACCATCTTAATTATACTCAATTTTAATTACTTGTATTTTCATATTTGTAGTTTGGTGTTGATGGTGTGTTTGTGTCATTGTAAGGACCTAATTTCATCAATTTCATTCAATAAATAATGGAACATGACTTCTTGTGTCTCCAATTGCTTATAATTATTTCTTCTTCTTTTTTACTTTTTTTTAGCCTTTGCTTATGTAATAAATGATTAAAGAGATCCATCGATTAATTTAGATTTTTTTTTATAGATTTAGGTTGAGAAGAAATTTAATATTTAATCATAGTTAATTGCTATGGTTAAAAGGTATTTAATTGTCATGGAATTAATTTAGCAAACGAATTTTACAAAAATTCCATCACAAATTTGGTATGCCCTGGATTTTTGCAATGGATGCGCGACCTTGAGGTAAAAACTGGCGTAATCACCAGCGGAAAAATGATTATTAGCTATAATTTTAATGGTTACGGACTAAAAATCATGACAAATAGTTTTAATTAATGACCACAGTTAAAGAAAATCAATGCAAAAATATAGATTTTTCAGCAAGAAAAAGTTATTTGTCATCGCTAAGAGCCATGGTAACAATATTTGCCATGGTTTTTAGCTATGGCAAATTTTTTGCCACCTTCACAAATATCACGATTGATACCTTTGCATGATCGTAGTCAACGAGTATTTGTTATAATTATTTTATTTTTTAATAATGACAATTAGCTATAATTAATTATTGCAATTTTCTGTAGTGAATAGATGCAACAGTTTAATGGCTGACCGTTGCAAATGATCATAGCACATTCCTGCCAACTTTGACATTCGCTACAGATGTTACAAAACAACCTGCAGCAAATTTTGCAACAGATATTAATTAATACATTGTATAACAATATTTTTTCACATTTAACCAATAGATATTTTGGCCCATGACCTAATTGGGAGGCTTAGCCCATATCCACCCAACCTAACACACCTGGATGGCTCTATCCAATCCACCACTCCACCCACTCCAATTTTGACCCGACGACCCGATCCATCACTTAAATACTCCACATCTTTTCGTTCCTGTTTTCGTTCGTCTTATTTACCTCTTCTCTCTCTCTCTCTCTCTCTCTCTCTTTCTCTCTCTCTCTATATATATATATATATATGACCTCAGAATTCTCTATCTCCTTCGTCTTTAATGTTCTACCACTATAAATTTTCTGGTGGCTTCTGGCTTTTAGACACAAGAGAGAAAAATCGGTAGCAAATAAGGAGAAACATGAGTAGTTGGTCTGCGGTGGATGAGTGACATAGCCTTTGTGGCTGGCCTTTGTGGTATGTTGGTGTGAGCAACCGGAGTGTTTGGGTTGCCGGCCTTGGTGGCCATGAGCTCTTCCTTTACGATTCGACTCCTTGAGCCATTATTCTTTTTTTTTTTATTATTTCAATATTTTTTTTGATATTTTATAATTTATCTGTTAGTGTTTCTGTAAATCGAGATTGTAATGTTATAGATTTTCTGTAAACCTCGATTTTTTGTAATAGATAATTTAGAGTTTTATTTATTAGGTTCATTAAGGGGATAAATTTTCAATAATATAATCTTGTGTCGTAATAACAAAATATTTATCGAGTCCCACGCATCAATAATCACGTTATTATGATCAAATCAAACTGGCCAAGAATACAATTATTAAGCTTATTTTAGCATCCTTGACTTTTTCATTTTTTTAGAATAATATTCGTGCAATCATGTTTATTAATTAGTATATTAAAATAAAATAATCCCATTATGCGTTTGAGCAACAACGACATGCCCTCTTCTTTTTCTTGATTGAGAAGCGCAGCAATCACATCGATGTTTTTGGGACCCAAAGATTCAACTAACATAACGATCGACTTTTTGTTTTAATTTATATTCTTTTATTCAAGAAATAATAACATTATTACATAAGTAACTATTTTTATAATGGAAGTATAAATAAATATTAACCCATATCAACACTAAAAAAAAACACTATTGATTATAACTAAAATCATGGTAAATAATTATTAATAATCACAGTAGATAAATAGAAACTAATGCATAAACTTAAATTAATTATCCATCTTGTAAACTATTTTTCCCACTATTTTGAGCCATAGTAAATATTTTTGCCTTAATTTTTAATCATAACAAATATTTTAGTCAAACTCACAAGAATTATGGTCAGCAACCGTTGTGTGGCTATGGTCAATAAATATTAACTACGACTTTATATTTTTTAAACATGACAATTAACCATAATTAAATGTTAAATTTCTTAAAATCAACATAGTATTTACTGGTGCGAGATTTTTTTTTTCTTTCTTTTTTTGTTGTGTGGTCTTTGTTGAATATTTCAAAGAATAATTTCCAAATTAATCATATATATTTTGTCCAGTTATTTTTAAAATCACATAAATAATATATATATATATATATATATTACAATATTCATGAATAATTATTTTTTAAATATTTCGAATAGCACAAATTACAAGTAATTTACAATTAACCCAAAAATTAAAAGTAGCTCAGACTTCATTTTCGTGAGTTATAACATATAGTTAATTGTAACGTGAAGATAGTGTCACGTCTATCCACAATTTGCATACATAGACTAGACGTGATTTCGAGGTCAAGAAAAGTAAATTTGCATTTTTCTGGAAAAACTTAAATACCTCATTTCAATATACATTTAATTCATTTTGTTTTATGTCAATCAAAATACTCTCAAAATGCCACTATCTCTTATCATCACTAGAAATTATGTACTAACAACTACATACTAATTAAATTGTATTTACTATTCTATATGTAATTAAGTGATGGCAATTTATAGATTTTAGTTACAAGGGTGACAAATTATAACCTATAATTCAATCATTTTTAGCAATTGAAAGATTTCAATCATCGAAAATTGACGATGTGGACGAAATTAGGGTTTCAAATTGAGTTTTTTTGTTGATGGAGCATCCAATCAGCCCTCTCGTCGTGTAAGCGATGTGTAAATTGCAATTTATGCCATGTATGTTTGAAGATGGTATTTTAAGGACTGCAGTTCAAACTGATGCCAGTTTTTTGTATATTATTATTTGTATTTCAAACATTGTTATCATATATTTTTACCATATTAGTTTATTTTGACACTTATTTTCTACACTCGGTGTTATTAGCTTATATTGTTACAAATCAGTCAAATAACATTATACTTATAAGCGATCATTTACAAGTCAAAACAATGTACTAATACGCATAAGCTGATGACATGAGGGGGGACCTGAAATTGCTAGCCTTTTGTAACGACAACACTTAAAATGTTAGTCCCCAATATAAAGGATATAAAATACACCCTAAACCCGTAGGAGAGGGTGACTTGGCGGCCCTCGTGTCTGCATGCACAATTGGCAAAAGGTCATTCGGCCACCTAAAAATAGGACAACCACGTAATCTGTGACACGGCCCAAGGATCTAGGCAAATCACTACATTCACTCCAACCACTCCCTGGAATGTGGAATCTATCCCCCGAGAAAGCTCATTCGATCAAGAGTTCCTAATGGGCTCAATCATCAAGATTCCTCCCAAATTTGCTGGAGTTTTATCCATAGTAACTATTAGCGTGGACTACAATTTGATAATCAACAGAGGACTGAGGCTATAAAAGCCCTCTTCATCGAATTTGAGCGTTGGATTGCTAATATATTTTTTACATGTTCCCTTTAAAATTTATAGAAAATTAGGTTGGAGAACATCAAGTTGGAACCTAAACCTATAAAGAGCAACTTTTTCTTTGCATCAATATTCATTTATCATTATTAAT
>NC_026151.1:10119314-10128294 GCF_000512975.1 Sesamum indicum
TTGCAAAATTGAAATTTTCAATTGATTTTATTCTTTAAAACTATATAATTTAATTCTCAAATTAAATTTAAATATGATTAAAATTATTATGTCCCTACCGAACTAAAATTACTGCAATTTCCCCAAAAAAGTGTCAGCAATAAAATTCCACTCATTTTCATTTCTCTTTACAACATATACCTTGTCAGCTTCAATACTTATTTCTGAAAATTTAATTATAACTCTATCACGTTTTATGTAATTAATTAATTGGAAAAAATGAAAGAAAAGGTGTAGCAATTAAGGAGTGACTGAGAAGAAAAGAAAGGGGTGGGGTGAGAGTGGGTGTTGGAGGAGAATTAATGGGGAAGATTGTGTGGTGGCAGAGGGCAGATGCTTATATTGAATTGGGGTACTGCAATAAAGGAGGGTAGGTTTCAATGATATATAATGCTTTGATTATCCCTCTTTCTTTTTCTGCTTCCTTTTCCCTCTTCTATCTTCCATCTTCATTTATTCATTCTGCTACTCTGTGTTGTGTGTGTAAAACAAAGCATTTCAGTCGTCGTAGTTAATTTTATATATATATATTAATCCCATGCAGACAAATGCTGCAGCTACCTATCTGCAGACAATCATATATATGAAGTTGATCGATGCTGAATGTGTGTGAGTGCGTGAGAGAGAGAGTGTGTGTAACCCCACACCCGTGTGTGTGTGAGAGAGAGAGAGAGAAGGGGGGGTGGGGGGTATGATCACTGCTGTTTCAAGAATTGAATAGAGATCATTTTCCAAGATTGGGTTGTCGTGTTAGTGTTTTGTGTGTTTTGGGGGGGTTTCTAAGTGGTGGCAGTAATGGTGAAGTAGTGTGTGTGTATTTCTTGGGGGTGTGAAGTAGTGTTGTTATGGGTAGAGGGTTTTCAGGTCTTGTGTTTCCTCTTCTAATTATGCAACTCTTCTTCCTAATTGTCTTTTTGTGTGAAACAACTTTGTCTTTGCCCATTTCCACTCCTTCAAACTACACAAAATACAGACAAGTTAGCAGCCTCAGACTGGACAGGATCCAGAGGCATTTGGACAACATCAACAAACCTCCTGTCTTCACCATTCAGGTATACGCATATATATATGTATACTGTGTTGATGGTTTTCTTGATGAGTAATCAGTTTTGTTGTGGTCATGAATACAATACTTTTACAGAGCCCAGATGGAGATATCATAGATTGTGTACATAAAAGGAAACAGCCAGCTATGGATCATCCTCTTTTGAAGAATCACAAGATCCAGGTACGTACACCACCATTTCACACACACACACACACACTGAGTGGCTGGAATGTTGCACCTTTAATTAAATGCTGCTTCTTATAATTATATGCTTTTCCAACTTCCAACTACCCAATTTGGATGTTATTTCATCTTATTTGATTGTTCATTATATATATATATATATATATATATATTTTAAGGTAAATTACAACTACATATGGTTGGCATAGTTACGAATGTCTCTCGTTATCTATTTTAAGGTAAATTATTTTAAATTTTTTTTAAAATATATATAATATATAATTCATAATTCAAAAGGGCATTTTGATTAGTTACCATAAAGATTAGATGAAAACCTAATGATGACTATTTGGTTCGTATTGCTAGACGAATGGTAAAATCAGGGAATTTTTTATAATTTTTCAAATAATAAATTGATATTTGTAATGTAACCTATATTTTATTTTATATATACGCATGGATTCATATATAAAATATATTTATTTGAATTATAGAAACATTTTTTTCCGTAAATATATATACACTTAGGATTAATTATAAATACGAATGCACATATATTATAAATTGAAATACTAGATGCAATATAAAATCAAAATAGAATATCCAGACCACCCTTAATTTTTCACTTCACACTACACAAGAGATGCGACTCTTTTACCATAATTACTTAATTACCATCATAAAAAATGAAAAATCGTGGCATACAATAATTGACCACAAGATAACCCATTATTTCGTCAAGCGAGGTCAGAACATTCGTCGTAGTTCAATTATTTTGATATTAATCATGATCAAAATTTTGAGTTATCACATTGGTTTGTTTAATAAGATTAATCGTATTAATTCGCCACGATTTGTCGTCATTTCCATTAATAATCATTTTTCACTGTGGTCATGACGTAAAAACCAACATTGATAATGCGCTATTAACAATTAATGACACAGAGAGTTCCACCAAAAATGCCAAAGAACACAAACACCACGAGAAGCGTCAACGGGTTCAAAGGGGTTTGGCAAATGTGGCACGAAAAGGGGGAGGTGTGCCCGAAGGGGACAGTGCCCATCAGGCGCAGCACAGTGGATGATGTGCTGAGGGCTAAATCTCTGTATGATTTTGGCAAGAAACGGAGCAGATCGGTGCCTCTTGCTGGCCGTCGACGGGCCGATGCGCCTGATTTTGTCAGTGGCAATGGCCATGAGGTATGTCAATTAGTTTGGTTTCTTCTTCAGGTACCACGTACGTACTTGTAATTCTACATGCATTGATGATCATGAGTGAAACACACACACACACACAAACGTTTGTGTATGTGTGTTGAAGTATGGGATATCTTCATTATTTGTCCTTTTTCTTGCAAGTTTTTGGGGAATATTAAGATTTTAAATTTTTTAGTTACGGGCATGGCAATTTTAGTTTTAGACAATTTTTCCTGTAGTTCTAAAAATATCGTACACTTAGTCAAATGTGGTTGGAAAAGTGCACATGAAGTGGTCAAGTGCACTTTTTTTAGCTGTTTTAGCAAATTTTGGCCAGTTTGTCCTTTATATTTTGCAATTTTTAAATTACAAATTAAAATTAATAAATTCATACGGGACCAAATTTGTCAACTATCATACTTACAGCACTTATATTACAATTTTTCCAAATTTTAGGTATACAACTTGAGCAATTAATGTGGGAGAAATTTTAGTTCGAATAGGGTCCGTCAAGATCTAAATCAATTACACGATAAATATAAATATATTTGTCATGTTATCAGTGTACGGAGAATTGAAAAGATCAGATAAAGTATATATATATATATAGATAGATGAATGAATTAATAGCATGCAATATTGAGATGATGATATTAGATACAGAATGCCATTATTGATGCACATACATACACCAAGTTGGTTTAATTAAGAAGTGGTGGTGTTTGGAATGTATAGCACGCGATAGCATACACAACATCATCAGGAGACGTGTACGGTGCAAAAGCAACTATTAACGTGTGGGACCCAACAGTGGAAGTGGCGAATGAGTTCAGCCTCTCCCAGATTTGGGTTCTGTCTGGTTCCTTTGATGGCACTGACCTCAACAGCATCGAAGCTGGCTGGCAGGTATTCCTTCTCACTCTACCACCACTATAAAATATCTAAAATTCAAATTCAAATTTCCTATAAATTGAAATTCTGAAGCAATGATGGTTGTACTAGTCAGGTTAGTCCGGAGATGTATGGCGACAGTAGACCAAGACTATTCACGTATTGGACGGTTAGTGAATAGCCGTCGGAGCGGCTATTTCTCCACTTAATTTCAATTCACCAATGGACTTGGGCTTCAAATATAATTTTTTGTGAATGCAGAGCGATGCATATGAATCAACAGGGTGCTACAATCTTTTGTGCTCGGGATTCGTACAGACCAACAGCCGAATAGCCATCGGAGCGGCTATTTCTCCAGTGTCATCCCAGGGTGGAAATCAGTACGACATCACCATCCTCTTATGGAAGGTCAATCAATTTCTCACTCTTATTCTAAATTTCAAAATTATGTGATATAATATACCTTATATTAAAGAAATAAATATAGGATCCCAAGTTGGGCAACTGGTGGATGGGCTTCGGCGACAACACACTAGTGGGCTACTGGCCCAATGAGCTCTTCACCCACTTAGCCGACCACGCCACCATGGTCGAGTGGGGCGGTGAGATCGTAAACTCCCGTCCCAACAACGACCACACATCGACTCAGATGGGGTCCGGCCGTTTTGCGGAAGACGGGTTCGGGCGGGCAAGCTATTTTCGGAACCTAGAGATTGTGGACGCCGACAACAGCTTGGGCTCGGCCCAAGACATCACAACCTTGGCTGAGAACACAAATTGTTACAACATCATGGGCTCCTACAACAATGAATGGGGCACCCATTTTTACTATGGTGGGCCTGGGAAAAATCCACTTTGTCCATGATCATACACAAATTAATTAAACCTAATCAAAAATTCTTCCTCGCTCTTGTTTTTATTTTTTAGTTTTTTTTTTAGTTTTAATAGTGTAGAGTTGATGCTATTTGCAAGTATGTTATTGTGCAAGTTTATTTTCAATTTTTTAATTCTTTTTTTTGTTTTGGCTGGAGTCGAGGAAGCAGATAGTTTCAATTAGAAAAATAATTATTTATGAGATATATTACTCGTGATCGCAAATATCCTGATATTTGATGTATATTATAGTTCCGAATATTGGTTTATATATTCTTGTGCATGTTCCAACAATTATAAGATGAAATCTCATATATAGTCATTTAAATTTAAATTTTAAATTTTAAATTTTTTATCATTTGCGTTCGATCTCATTAGTAAAATATTAATATATCCAATAATTTGAAAGGAAATAAACTAATGAAACATGTTACACTATGCTGATTTATGATTATAGCAAAGAATATTTGAATCAAATTTTGTGTTATTTTACCTAATTATTTTCCCTCTTCACATACCAAAATAAGACGATATTTTTCAAAAAATACTTCTGAAAAACTAATATAAATATTAAAAAAATATATATATTTCCTAAACTTTTAATTGAAAACTCTATATTGAGTCAAATTGAATATTTTAAATTGAGACTATTAGATAACTTTTTGGGGGGGGGGGGGAATCCACCAAAAATAATTTTATGTTTTTATTTTCTCCATCAAAAATAATTTTATGTTTTTATTTTCAGATCTTGAAACAGTAATTAAAGTGAAAAAATATTTATTTATATGTAATTTTATTGAAAATATATTAATTCGAAATTAAAATTTAATATAAAATATAATATTATTAATTAATTTAAATATATTTTCATTTCACACGTACGAAAACTTATATGAAATTGAAAACAATTATTCCACTAAAACCCAAAATAAAAACATAAAAAACATGCTAAAATTAAATTAGATATTTAGTCTACTACTTCTCAAGAAATTACTATTTATCAATTGATAAGAGGAAATATATATATATATATATATATATATAAATTGAATTGATCACTAGTTGACCTTTTTGTGGAAGTGACCGTTAATTCTCTTGAGAGGTCAAGTTCAAAGTATAGGCTTTGAATTAATTGTTGCCTCTTTATTACACTTTGGGATTGCACTTATTGCTGCACACATACTGCACCTATCATCATCACTATAAGCTATACATACACTTAGGTCTCAACTATTTATATTTTAAAACTAGAATAAATTATTTGATAAATTATAACTATTTAAAATTTATCGTAGTTATAAATATTTTATTATTATTATTTAAAAAAATTACAAACACTCTCTTAATTTTAATGTTCGTCTAATAATGAGCTGATTATGTTAACTTCAGTTATGTTTTTATTCATGTTTGTGATGAACTGACTAAAATGTTATTTTAAATTATAAATTATAATTTTATATATTTTTTAAAAATACTTTTACGGACTAATATGTCATATTGATTATTTTACTTTACCCACCTTCAGATTTTTTTTTTAATTTTTTTCCAAATGTTCTTTAAAAAAAAAAATCAGCAAGGGTACATTAGTAATTTCTACTTCTCCGTCTAGAAGCTACATAATTATTTTTTATTTGAGGGGGTATTTATAATTTTTCAAACAACAATAAATATTCATAATTATGTCAAAGTTCAGAATAAATAGCTTTAATTTATCCAAAATTATATTAACACACACTCCATAAGGTTAGTTCTAATTACAAAAGCACGCTACTTTAGGTTATAATTATAATTACAATTATATTTTCTATTCAACTGCAAAATTTAATTATGTTAGCCTCAGTCATGTTTTCATCCACTTTACACTAACACTCTCTCAAGAGGTGTGTCTATAATTTTTACAAATATTTGAGTTATATTACACTAACACCCCTCAAACGTTGTACCTATAATTCTACAAATATTAGAGGGTGTTTGTGTAATTAGATTTAAATTAAATAATATTTATATAATTCATCCTAAAATATAATAATAAATTATTTTCTAGATTGGCTCATCATTGATGCTCACGTTCCCATGTGTGTGTCGTGGAGTTGGATACATGGTACAATTTTCTATTAAATGATGTACTGAATCGAATTTTATTTTAAAAAATGTATGGACATTTTTCAGTCGTGTGGCGAATTCGTTTTTCAAACAAAAATAAATAATTTTTTTATTAGTTAAAATTCACCGAATTTATTAATATTAACAAAAAAGGAATAAAAAAACTATATTTACTTTCGATTGACTTATTACTGATTTATTGCAAATCAAATAAATCTTTTCATGAGCGAATTACCTCTATACATATTCAGACGTTAATGTATGTGGGGAAGTATATTTTCACCGTTATAAGGGTACGTAGTTTAGTCACAAAATTGTATTTGACCTATAATAAAATAGGATTAAGTCAATCGAGGGTAAATATCAATTTTCATTCAGTTTTTTTGTTAATAATCTGAAAAATTCAGTTAATTTTGACTAACGAAAGAGACCTGTTGATTAGATTACTTATGGTGTATTAATAAAGTCAAATTATTATTATTATTGATTGGAATTATGATGGGAATAATATTTTTAATCACTCAATCAAACAAAAAGGAAGATTGAGAAATTAAATATTAAAATGTATTTACCATAATATTTATCACAATAAGTCAATTGGGACAAATATAAAATTTTATTTAATTTCTTTAACAACTATATTTTATATATCATCATTTAATTGCAATTTCCGTCACAATTCCGTCGCAATTCGCATTTCACTCAATGGCTACATTTTAACACACACACACACACATATATATAAACAAATATATAGGAAATATCTGCATCGATCGACTCTGATCACAATCTCAGCAAATCCTATCATAGGTTCACATGAACCTCCTACACACAATCAGGAGGCAATTAAACTAAATTAGAATTAGTTTATTTTTTCTGTAAATTAAACTTTTACAATATTTAACTTTTTAAAATTAATATTTTATGTTAGTTAATTTTATTTTTGCTACATTAATCTCTGGTGCATTTTATATTTAATACTTATTTTGAATTAAACAGAAAAATGCCATTACATTATTATAATAAATATATTATTTGTAATGATAATTATAATTACAAAATTGTCAGCGCGTGACTAAATTTGCTACAAAAATATTAAATATCATATGTTCAGGACTAAATTTTTTAAAAAATAATTAAAAATATATAAATAAAGAAAATTACATAATCAAAAGGTGCTACCGATATATAATTATATTACCAAAAAATATAATTTTGCCTATACATAATTTAATTTTTGTAGTACAAATATTCTAAATAAACTCAGTGTCTTATTTATTTATGTTGAGACATTCAACTTTAGAATTGTGGATGTTAATTTTCTTTATTTACAAAAACATTCTCACCACTCATTTTTCTTTTTTCTTTTTTATCTTTTAACAATAAAATGATTACGACCAACGATCTTTATGATGAAAAAATATTTTATTCAAATTTGTTGGACATATTTTTAATAAATCTATGTTTGGTCTCAAATTATGAACAAATCAGGACAAAAATAAATTGTGTGAATGTCTTGCGAGAATCACTTACAACCATTCGAACTCACAACGTTGTTGTCGAGATTTGCCACAAACGTACCTATTATCCGTGCTATGTTTGCTACTCCATCACATTTTTTCTTTGTCTTTTTTTCTTTATACAATAAGATATCGTGGTTATGCCAAAACATCAATGTCACGTTGGATATAAAAATATATATTTATTTTGAAGAAATTACAATTAAAAATAAATTAATATCTATATATTTCGTGGAATTCGAAACTTAAATCAAATATTGAAAAAACAAAGACAAATTCTTACATTTGTTGATTGTGAAAAAACATTAAAAGTAATAATTGGATTGAATTATGGATAAAATTTAGATTATATTCATATAATATTCTTAGAGAAGGTTCATTGAATATTCCAAGACGGGGCAATAATTGTTCCCTATCATAAAAAAGAAAAGATTTATTATACCATTCACACACATGTGTCAGTCTGCCATTTTCACCCATACAATTTGCAAAGCGTTGACTCCACACTGCCCAATCAATTAAATATGAGATATACTAATTCAAATAAAATTTTTTGAGAAAAAATAATTTTTTATTATAAAAAATAAGTGTAAATATTAAGATAAATAATATTTTCTTAACACATGCGGACAAAACGATCTTTAATCAGTTAATTTTATTTTTGAAATACTTTGCTTTTTATTTTTTATACATACTATCCATTTTTTATTCTACTATAACTTGTATTTTTTTTTTTACGAAAAAAATCACTTTTCTAAAAATAGAATATCTCATAAACGAGCTAAATTAATTTAATTTAAGCAATTATGCTTCTTCTCAATTTTTTCAGTAATAAATTGATAAAAATTTATTTTAAGTCCTTGCAAACGCATCGTAATTGTGTATGTCCCATAAAATCGTATGGACGAAAGTCTTTATCGCATTTTCGTTATCATCAATACATAATTCATACATATTTTTTAAACTAAAAATTAATTACAATTAAGTTCATAAATAATTTATAAATAAGTCGACATTCAATATATAAATGAATATAATATTAGATATTAGATATTAAATATAAAATATAAAATATCAAAGTGGGATAAAAAACATTTGGATCAGTTGTTTCAACCCCAACTCCATA
>NC_026151.1:10138294-10147662 GCF_000512975.1 Sesamum indicum
ATCTGTTGCTCTGCCAGTGGATGGCTGATCCAAATTGAACAATGTAATTAGGAGCTGTATAGTTGAGATTTTCAGTCTACTCTTCAAATGGTCAATCATACCTAATATCCACCACATGTAATAGAAGTGATGACTCATATATCTCTTGCAGAGTTGCCCTACAAGCAGCTACCTAGAAGAAAAATGATTGGTTGAAAGAAACATCAATTAAATAAAACAGCCAAGATTTAATTCACTGAACATAACAAAACACAATCAGAAATAACGGGGAATGACCATGACATAGGAGAAATGTTCATATGAGTCTTGTTGGTAACTTCTGGATGAAGCCAACAGTGTCAGTTAAAAGAAACTCCTTCCCATTCTTCATCCAAACAAAAGAGAGTACAAGAATTCCCTACATTTAGGGCACGCAAGGAAGATATATAGTCAAAAAAAGTACAGGGAAATAAAAAAAAAGAGTAAAACAGTGTAATTCAAGAATTCGGTGATCTTCAAGAAAGTTTTCCGTCGGGCAGACAAATTTATTGAACCAAGATACATTTAATTTCACAATGCAAGAACCCTAAATCAAGAAACTTAAATAAAACTCACTTGTTTTGAGTTGATGACTTACAAGAAGTACCTACCTGAAGAAGAAGAAAACCGAGGCTGGGGGCTGGAGGAGGATGAAGGGTGTGTTGTGAGTTTCAAAACGGTAACAAAATTTGCCCGTTAAATATCTAAATACACCCTATTGTACTTTCACGGGCCGGGCCGAGAAACTCTCCATTAAACTCCACGTTGACAACTTACAAATTTAGGGACTAATGTGAGAAAAAAAAATTTAAACTCATCATTTTATCCCAAATTATAATTTGATCAGAATGATTAATTTGAGACAAAGTTAAAGTTTAGAGATGTTAACGTCAAGAAATGAACTTGAGAAACTAAAATGATTCTAAATGAAACATAAGGAATTAATTATAATATTTAACTCTAACAATATATATATATATATATATATAGTACTTCTAATTCCTCTAAACTACTTAGAAGATGAATGATGTATCTAACTAAATAGGCAAATAATATTTTGACACGCTTAATTTGATTGGAAAGATCTTATATATTTATAACAAAAAAATGAATTACTAGAGGGCACGTTAAAATTTAAAATGAATAGCATATGAATAACATATAAATACTAACCCAAATTTCAAAAAATAAAAATATAATATAGAATAAATATCCTCAATTTTATTAAATTAAAAGTATTGTTGAAAATTTTAAATTAAGTGGCTTCCAACTAATTAATTTTATTTTAAAATTAATAGTAGATAATTATTTTTTTATTATAATTTTTTTTATAATATAATGGACGTATCATTTTTAGAATTCTAATAAGTGTAACTTGTGATTAAATATAAAATAGTGAGAATCCCTTGAGTGTTTATTCCTATAATAAAAAAACATCCACACCCTTATTGGGGTACATTTTCATAATATGCTCTTATTGAATTATATCGTTTTTCGGTAAAGGTAAATTGCATTAAAAAAATTATAATGTACAGTCGTATGACTGATGTTGTGTGCCATGCAATTTGCCATAATCTACACAAGGCTACCGTACTAATTTTATTAGCAGAATAATTATGAATATTTGAATAGAAAGGACAGAGAGCCAAATTTTACCAAGTCACCAATCGCACGATACAACAAAATATCATATGGAGAGTGGATAACATCCAAGCCTCTTACTTACAACAATGTCAAGAGAAACAATTTATTCCACTCAAATACATTTCCAATAATACAATGTCATCCTTCTTTTTGGCATTCCGATTGGCCGACATCCTGACTAATGCAAAATCGAGGTGTCTCCTTTGCACTAAAGGACATGGTGTCTTAAACCAGTCCAAGTTATCTACATAAGTTGATGTCTCGTCTTACATATAGATCCCACCTTACACACATAGATATACCTCAAAGTTTGCATATAATATGCAATTCTATTATGAAGTAGAATATTCAAACTGGGATTTAGAATCGCTATGGAACCTGTCAAATCTCTATATAAAATATGTAGAATCTACATCCACTACATTTACAAGAAAACATTTTACACATATCATATATACGTGAAAAAAGTGGAATGGGAGACGCAGTAACATAGAAGATGTGAACTGGAATTTGACACCCTAGTTAGGCTTAAACTGCAAGCTGTTGTTGATGTGTGGACCCATCCTCTTTGATGCAAAAAAGGGGTGTTTCTGGTACTGCAAGAATTAGGGCAGAAGGTGGTAGATTAAGCGGAGGCGACTGCAGTAGCATTTCTCTTTGGAGGAAAGAGCAATAGGTTTGGAATGTGGAGGGCGACACACTGAGTTGGAATCCTAAGCCAAACAAGAAGTCCATTTCAAGGAGGTTCATTTCTGCTGTGCTGATTCCTCCTACTTTGGCATAGTAAGCATTGTTGTAAAACCTGTAGGGAGCATTTTGTTGTTGTTTAGAGCAGTGGTATTGAGCTATTGTTGCTCAATCATTTCATCCAAAATTACAAATATTCTAATACACAGCTGCAAGCCCAATAATTGCTTCTTGAAAATTGCTATAACCATTGGTAGTAGTGATTACAAATTTGAATTTTTTTATTTTCGAAAAACTGATGACTATTTTCAGTAATATCTCAACTCTACCGATAACACAAAACTAAGAAAACAAAGAATTTGGCAAATGTAAATTCGATTGAGAAATTATATGGAAAAAAATAATGAACTGTAAAGATAATAAAAAAAACTAAAGATTTTTTCTTTTTCTTTCTTTTTTTTGGGGGGAAAGAAATACTACAAAAGACTTTCCCCAATAAGCCTAAATTAAAGATGGTCATATCTGAATAATTGCTCCATAATTATTAGCTAGGGGTAATTACATTTTCACCTAACTTATGGCCTATTTTTATAAACCACTTTTATCTTTTATACAATTATAGAACCAACACTGATAGCCAAAAAACATGGATAATTTATGTAATGATGTTGATGTTTTAAAGCAAGGTGTATGCATAATTTTAAAAAAACAGAGGTAGTTTGTTTTAATTATGTTGACATTTCTAATAGGTGTATGCATAATTATCCAAAAATACAAAAATAGTTCATGTAAACATATTATAAACGTAATTACCCCTATTAATTTTACATGTTGAATCATTAACCAAAAGTAGCTAAAATTGCAATCTTAGTACTATAAACATGAGGTTGACAAGTTTAGTCCTAAATGAATTTATTTTGATAATTTTATCATATAATTTCAAAAATACAAATAGCAGGAAAAGTACATGTAACATGTACATGACCAGCTTAAGCACTTTTCCAGCAATTTTTTTTTCCAATCAATATACGAAGTTTCAAAATGATAAAATTTGCCAAAACAAATTCATAAAAAGACTAAAATTACCACTCTTGGTCCTTATAAAATTAAAATTTGCGTTAGAAAAAGTATTAACCATATCGAAATATACCGGTAACCGGCTTTTTTCTTTGTTTCCTGGTGAAAGAGGATTGAAGAGGTAAGGTAAGCAAGAAGAAGAAGAAAACTCACATGTCATCCATGAACTTGGCAGAAACCAAAACACTGGCAATGAGGAGGCGATGCACAGTGAAAGAAGAGATGGGCAAAAGGGGTTGTTTCTGCACAAACCTATCAATGTAAATGTACGCCACGACGAGGCACGACGGGCTGCAGTTTGCGTACTTGTAGATCCTCTCCATGTAGCACAGGATTGAGATTGTTGGCCGTGTCAACCCATGAAAGATTGACGTTTTCAACGGGACACCAAACACGTCGTTCGATTCTGCAATCCTTTGGAGAAAGGAAGACAAGTATTTGATCACATTGTTCATAACATCACAACTTTCCAACTCCATTTTTATATGTATATGTACAGTTTTTGTTTTACTTAGAATTTTGGAAGGTTTTTTCTTATGAAGAATCTCAATGCTTCTGCCATTTTCTTTTCTTCTGCCATATATATAGAGAGAGAGACTGGGAGATATGTGGGATGAGAGAGAAATAAGGTTGGAAATTCAACTGTCCATTGCAATCCAGATAATTTTTGAGAGAGAGATAGATATTCTATAATTTTAGTCCTTAATTTGAGGCGTCTCGTTTACCATATATAGAGCTTATTTGTATTTCGGACAAACATAGAGGATCCTGATTAAACAGCTCGTCGAAAATAAGATAAAAATGCGATTAAAGCAGCTCGTTGAAACAAAAAAAATAGCGGATAAATGATTTGGTATCTAATTTTAGATACATCATCGATCTCATATGGATAGAAGGGGTGGAATTTAAATTATGAAAAAGTACCTAAATCATCGTACATAGATTTCGGTGGTTTTTGTTTATAAAATAATAATGATGATCATAAAATGGTGCGAGATTTTTGCCACATTCTCATTATTTAATGTTAATAAATGGATTGAGTATGCATATTGCAAATGGGGTCCTAGAGTTGTACTCGATTTTGATCTATTTTTTATTTTTAAACATTATATATTTTACTAAATTATTTTTCACTTCATTTATTATGCACAATTTAAACCACTCATCCATAGATTTTTCTCCCACTAATAGTTCAACCATTCACAACGTCCATCTTCCAAGATTTTGAAATTTAATAAGAAACTCTCACCAAAATAATTAAAGACAATAGCAACAACAAAATGAGGATCATCCAATCCTTTATGACTTCAAAGTCAACAAACATTTATAGAATAGTAACAAAAGGTCGAATATGAGGTTCAGTTACTTTTGAATATGAATTTAACTTGTAAAATAATATTTTATTATTATTATGAATTTAACCAGTATACCCCTTAATCCTAATTTTACATCTGAATATATCACAATGATATGAAACTCGAGTAATATTTTGACTATAAAAATTGATACATCATTT
Source organism: Sesamum indicum (assembly GCF_000512975.1). NCBI lineage: Eukaryota > Viridiplantae > Streptophyta > Magnoliopsida > Lamiales > Pedaliaceae > Sesamum > Sesamum indicum. The sequence continues at coordinate 10,143,237 of NC_026151.1, forward strand.
GTCATTCTCCTGAGTTTTTAATTATCAATAGCAAAAATGGATGATCTCGAAAGGTGCCGGGCACGTTAGAAACTCGTGAATACCTCTTCACTACAACATAGAATCAATCAAGTATAATACCATACACATGTGTCCTAAAAGATTGGTGAAATTACCAAAAACCTCTCAAAACAACATTTTTCAATCTATATTTGTGTAGAACGAATCAATGAAATTATTAGTCAGTCAAATATATTCATCCTTATTACTTCTACCCATACTGAAATTTTTGAACCATTAATTTAACCATATTTTGGGAACAAAATTTGCCTCTAGGACTTTTCTATTTGTTTCTATTATTTAAATTATTTCATTTGGAACTAAAAGTTCAATTCCTTTGAATTCTAGTAGTAATACTTCAAATTTAAATCCACTTTTGTGACCAGCAACCATTGATAGTCCAACAATAAATACCTTGCAGTTCCAAAATTTTGCGCTTCAACAGAAAACTTCATATTATTCCGTTCATGTAAAAATAATTTATCCATATTTATAATAATCCTATTTTCTTAATTTTCTCAATGTGTGTATCAAAACTAAAATTATTGATTAATATAACTAAGTAATATTCCATTTCTAATATAACTGGTGTGATTAAAGACTTTCATCTTTCAGAGAAATGGGTTATTGGCAGGTTGAGAACTTGAAAGCCCGATGGCTTGCACAATCGTGTCAGGTCAGCAAATTGGGTTTCTAAGTCCGAGTCATTGATATATTATGAAAACTGAATCCAATGGGTCATCATCAGAATAAAGAGTATTTTCATTCACAGCCTGAAGAAGCTGTGTCTAAAGGTGTCCTAAGATTAATGAATGTATTCATCACTTGATGACCTTTCCAACCTCTATCACACCATAAAAACACTGATTTTCAAGCAAACTTGGCAATGAGAACGTAAGAGTCGGAGAAAAATCAACTTAAATGATGGAACTAAAAACGAGTCGAAAATAGAACACAAAAATCGACAAAGAAGGTGAAGTAGGAAGGAGTTCAAAACAAAAACAGATAAAACAACTCGAATGATGAATTGGGCAGTTGTTAGTGGTAATAATCCACATGATTCAGTAGCAAACTTTGTGGCATCAATGGAGATGAGATCTCATCTCTCAGTCCAAGTGTTGGAAATAGAAGATATTGCTTCATCCTCATCAATAAAGTACCAAAAATTAAAATCAAATCTGACTGTTCATAGAAAATTTATAAAAATCCGGATGAGCGAAATATGAGTCGGAAAAAATAGAAAAAAAGGGAAATTAGATTTACTCAGTGGCGGCAAATTTAGTTATTGGTTCGATTCTGCCAGCAAGCATCCTCAACTTTAATTTCAGAAGAGGGAGCGTCTTTATCCTCATCGCAAAACAATTTCCCCAATCAAATAACAATAACAATCGCTCAAAAGAAAAATTCAAAAAAATGGAATCAGTGAATAAAAATACGGATTAAAGGATACAGACGTAGATCCATACACGTATAGTTAGAGAGAGAGAGGTTATCGCTCGGTTCAGCGGGGTAATCGACATGCAAGCAACAATCTCCGAAGAGAGAGACCTGCAATCCGGTCTGTTGAGCTTGAATTTTCCGAGTCGTCACCGCGATTCTCCCTCCTGCTGCATTTTTTCCTTAATCGAAAACGAAAAAAAGAAAGAAGCAAAAGAAAGAAATAATCCTTCAACCAATTTCATCAACATCTCGAATTACATGAAACAAAACTAAGGAAAAACTGAAAGAGGGAATACGAGCCATGAGAAGGGACCGCTGCTCTTGTTCTTTATATAGAGGACTTATCTAGGGTTTATTCATTTCTCAATCGAGGATATTTGGTTTCCTTGTTGGGCTTCGGCCCAATAAGCGATGGACTGTGAGTGGACTCTCTCTCTCTCTCAATAATTTAAAAATAAGATTGAGATAAACTCTTTATGAGCACAACCCTAATTAATAATGTTATTATTATTTTTTATGTGGCTTGTGACTTGATACCCGTCGACAGGTATTGTCCGTTTTAATGGAATATAAGTATCATAATTTTATCTTAAAAATATATTATTAAAGTGATAATATTTTAAAATTTATAAATCACTCAATTTGTTTTTATAATTGATGTACGCCGTATGTCTAATATAGAAAAATAAATAAAAAAAAGTGTAATCATTTTCATGACAAAGAGGACAATGCAAAGATGCATTTTCCAGAAGTAGGGGTAGTATCGATGGTGCAGGAATTCAGGATTTTTATTTTATTTTATTAGTATTTTCATGTGGAGTGGCGGGGGAGGAGGCAGCTAGGATGGATTGGTGGCCCGGGGGGAGTCGAGGTAGGTTTTTTTTTTTTAAAAAAAATAATTATTTTTTATAATATATATTTAATAAATTTAAATCATTATTTTTTTTATAAATTTAAAATCTAACAATTATGATTAATTAGTAAGATCTAACGGCTCTCATTTAGTTAATAAAGATTCATAGGTCATTGAAAAAAAGAACAATATGTAATATGTAAGGACATAACGGTTATTTTATTAAAAATTAACATTGTCAGCCATATATAACGGAGATGGGTGTTTGAGTTGAATTTATAAAACATAAAAGTTTTTTTTTTTTACCTATTTTCAAATCAAAAAAAAAATTTTACTGAGTTTTTAAGACACATGAGGATTTTATGTAATTTGGCATTTGGAACGAAGGGTAGAGGTTAAGAGACGTACTCATTACTCAACACCAATGATCTCTTAGCTAATGGTTGAAGTTGATCTTTTATCTTTGATATTACAGTAAAACCTCTATAAATTAATAATCTTGGGACCATGAAATTTTATTAATTTAGAGAGATATTAATTTATCGATAAATTAATATTTTATTAATTAAAAGAGAGACTTTTTAAATTCAGCAAATTTAGTACATATGTATTGAAAATAAATGAATTCATATATGTTTCATTCATTATATTTATGCATCAATCAATTTTTTATAACTAATTAAATATATTCATGTATAATATCAATTCATTGTATACAATTAACTATTATATTCATAGACACATGTATCAACTCATTGGAATTACTTAAATATACATGTTTACATTAATTCGTTGCAATTAAATAACTATTATAACCAATTAAATATATCCATGCATTATGAATGAAACATATACTACATAAATCTCAATATGATAATAAAATAATTTATAACACCCAACCATGTCTTCTCATCTAAAAGGCATCGCAAAATCATCCATGAATGATCAAATGCGTAAAGCATTACAGACTTCATATTTTAGTAAATTACCATAATATTTATAATTGTAATATTTATGAATTATTAATTTAGAGTTTTAATGGGACCTAATATTTATAAAAGAATTTTTTAAAAAATTATTATTTTATTATCTTATCGAATTTGATGATTTTTTACAAAGGCCCAAGTCGGGACCGGAAGATTTTATTATTTTAAAGAATTTATTAATTTATAGAGGTTTTAGTGTAGTTGATCATTTTTTCAAAATTAATATTAAGTGTCAATTGTGCTTGCATTTATTTTCCCCACTTGTTTTAAGAATGCATCTTATCCATAGCCCTCAATATCTTGGGTTTTTCTTGGCCTTCTCAATTTTTTTTTTATGATTTATTTTTGATCGACACAAAAATCATTCGTCACTTTTATAAAATCAAATTCAAAACTATTTATTAAAAAATAATTTGTGTTTATCAACTGAACCAACAAGAGTTTTAATAATTTTTGGGACTTGCTCATGGCATTATAGGCCTAAAAGAAATACTCTTTTCATTATTTATTTACAATTCAAGCAATATGCCCTGATTCTCTTTGAAAATATGTGTTCACTTTCATGGAAATCTCTATTGATAATCTAAAATACTAACTAGTAGGGGTGGCACTGCCACTGCCAACATGTGTGTTTAAATTTATTTTATATCAAAAATTTAAAACCTATTTATATTTATGTATCATTTTTTGTTAATTATTAAAATAATTTTTGATTACTTATGACAAAAAGTTTGATGGATAAAAGTTGGAACAAATGGAGAGAGAAAATTATATAATTAGAGAAAATATATATGAACAGATAAAACAAACACACACACACGAGGAGAAATTAAAAAAATAATGTTAATTTTTTTTTTAGCAAAATTATACTTTTATTCCTACAAGAAACTCGTAAATTTGAATTCATAGAATTTAAAAACAGACACTCGTAATTTTGAACTCATAGGATTAGAAAACATTGCAGATATGAATATCTTTAAAGCCTATCAGATTTGGTCCTACCAAATTATGTAGGAAACTTTTTAACCCATAAAATACAGAACCAAAGTTGCAAATTACTTGTCCAGTAGGATCAAAAATGCAATTTTGCCAAAAAAAATTATAACTC
>NC_026151.1:10147688-10167738 GCF_000512975.1 Sesamum indicum
TCCCGCACTTAATAAATAACTATAAATATGTATCTTACCCCAAAAATTCAAAAGAAAAGAAAAGAAAAGAAGAACGTGTTTATCATATTCAGAGGACTGTAATCCTTCAAGTGCTAACAAATGAACCAAAAATTAAAAAAAATAAATTGAAGAAACGGGAGAAAAGAGACTGCTCAGAAATGGCTTGTTCACATATGGTTCGATTCTGCCAGCGATTTTCCTCAACCAAAAATTCTCAGAAGAGGGAGCTTAGTAATCCTCATCGCATTTTCACTTTTTCCCCAAACAGAAACAAATCAAAATAAAATAAAGAAAAGTCGCTCAGGAAAGAAGGAAGAATCGACATGCAAAAGGCTAAGGAAGCCTCTGGCGATCCGGTCTGTTGAGCTTGAACTTTGTGCAGTCATCACAGCGATCTTTAATCAAGGAAAATAATAACTACAAAAGACAAGTGTATATATAAATTGGGGTTTAGCGATTAAAAGTCGCTCAGGAAAGAAGGAAGAATCGACATGCAAAAGGCTAAGGAAGCCTCTGGCGATCCGGTCTGTTGAGCTTGAACTTTGTGCAGTCATCACAGCGATCTTTAATCAAGAAAAATAATAGATACAAAAGACAAGTGTATATATAAATTGGGGTTTAGCGATTGAGGAATTCCAGAAATGCAGAGGAGAAAGCTGTGAGTTGATAGGAGGAGAGAGGCTGAGCTGAATGGATGGGAATATTTATAAGCGGGTTTTTTGCAGTTTTAGGGTTAGGCGGCTGCGTATGCACTCTATTTCAGATCCATTTTTTCTCATCAATGGTGAAGAAGTTGTTCGATGGGGGCAAAAGGGGAATTTGTTTTTCTTTTTTAAATTATAAAATTTATTTCAATTCTATTTTTTTTAACCAAGTGATAAAAGGCGTGTTTGCGATGATTTTGAAAACGGCTTTTCAAATGAGTATTTTGAGATTTTTTTAACTTATTTTTTTTTAAATAAGTTCAATTATTTCTCGACTATTTTATTCTCATTATAATAATTTTAATTTAAATCTAATGTTTTTAAATTATTTCTAGAATCGTATATCTACAGTCGATATTAGAATTTTTATATAATTTGAATAATTTGACACTAATAAAATTTATAGTTTTTCACATATTTAATATTTTGAAATTTTATAGTTTATCATTTTATTATTTGATATTACTCCTATAACATGAAAAAAATATAAATTAAATTACTAAAATTAATTAATAAAAAAATATTTTTTATTGGCAATCGTACAAGTTTATTTAATGTGTATAAATCAACAAATTATATTGCTTATTGGGACTATTATTAATTTAAAATTCAATTTTATAATTGATTATGACAAAATTGATGATTTTGGAAAAAAAAAATTATGGCTTTTGTAATTACAATTCCAATATTCTAAAACTAACCTCATGTCAATTGGTATTGGTAGAAAAGTAACTAGATAAAAAAATAATTATTGTGGGATTAAAACTTATATATGATAGTTTTTTATCAAGACGTGGTTTCGGGTAATTCTAAAAATAATTTCAAGAAAAAAGAGCCAAATGATATAAAAAATTGTATTTGCAGTCGAACATAAATTTAGTCTGTTCAATCATGAGGCCAAACGGGCACATACTATGTTCTAGAATTATGAATTTATATAATATTTTTGGTATATTAAATACATAACAATTTAATCATATCAAAATATCCTTTTCAAGGGAAGAAAATGCGAGCCTAAAATTTATCCATTCTTGAACATTTCACATCTGAAAGGACATTTATGAGTTTTCCATCTCAAAAGAATTTGTATCCATCCAACAACAATTCCATCTATCAAAGTCAGCACCCAACCCCCACTCGCTACACTCTCACCACTAAACTATTGAGTCCAAAAGAGCATTATTAGGTGGGATCCAATGACAATCTGGTGATTTTGTTTATCTAAAATATCCCACTTGAAAGTTTGGAAAAGACGCTTTTGTCCTTCAAATTGTCAAAAATTACGAAAAAGGACACATGCCTGAGTTTGTTTTTACTCGGGTTGGGTCGAGAAACTCATTATACATATTGTCTATCCTTGACTCCTTTTAAGAACGTGTTTTGAAACACATAGATCAATACACTCTTGACACACAAACTCCTATTATAAATATCAAGAGCTACATAATACAAAATATGCATTTATGACTATGACGTCTAGTTATGTGACTCCGTTAACTATAATCGAATTGATTTAAGTATCAAAGTTTTTTAGCTAAAAGCCATCTTAGTAAACTTAACGATTCATATTGTAGACCAATTCATAATTCAGATTGAGAACTAAAAATACTTTAAGATATACTTTATTTGAATGTTGGACCCTACCTAAACTCAAATCGCGAAATCAGCCCAACCTCGACTTCACCAATGTGTCTACACTATAATAACTTTTCTTCTATAATTAGGGGAAAAATTAAATATAGGCAAAATTTCATTTTTCGTCCTGTAACTATAGGTGTGCTGCACTTTTCGTCCTTTATTTCTTGAATAAATATATTTAGTCCCATAATTTTGATATTTTTAATACATTTAGTCCTGTAGCTATTGACATAAGAATTTTAGTCCTATATACTTTTTATGAAAACACATTCAATCCTGTAATTTATAAAAATTGACACTTTTAGTCCTGCTTTGTTGGCGAGTGAAATATGGTTATAGAGAAATATACTTGTTTTCAGGCGTTAATTACTAAACACTATCATACCTTTTTATGAGCCTTGCACTGATTCCTCATTTCAACCCTAATTTCCCCAAACCTCCAAATGATTACACAAACACCAACATAAATTATAGAAACAAAATCATTGGCTAACCCCGTATTTTCACATGAACGAAACATTCTTCTTGAATGTCATTTGTCCAAGATGTCCTCAACAGACAAGTCATCTCCAGTTGCAATTGAATAATTCTCAAACATTTTTTGTTACTTACTGATTACTCACTAGCCTCCTTTTTCAGCAAAAAACACCACCTTCAAGACGGATTAAGTACGGGATGAAAGTGAATTAGACAAATTTTGTCTCGATACATAAATGGGACGAGAATTGGTAGGATTTGGGTGAAAATTAGGGTTTCAAGGTGAAAGGAAAAGTTAATGTTGGTTTGAGAATGAATGGGATTCTTGTGAAAAAATACGATTTTATTCTATTTCCCACAACATCAGCACCTTATGCGAGTGAGCACCACGCATTTTTTTTCGAAAATTATTTTTTTTATTCTGGTCAAAAGTAGTACTAAAAGTGTCAGCTTCTATAAATTACAGAACAAAATGTGTTTTCGTAAAATACATATAAGACTAAAATTGTTCTATCAATAGTTACAAGACTAAATGTATCAAACGAATCAAAACTACATAATTAAATACGCTTATTCAAAAGATAAAAGACGAAAAGTGTAACACACCCTATAGTTACATGATCAAAAGTGAAATTTTTGCCGTAAATATATTCATTCTGTTTAATTTGAAGTTGGAGTGACATATGAAGTTGACCCATCAGCCAATAGAAAGGGTCACACGTGTAAGCGCCTTAATTTTCCCACCAGATTTTTATATTTCCCACGACGCCAAATAGAAAATGGCTTCAGCTCGCCACTTGAGTTGAGTTAGAGTTGAGAGATTCTATGCTACTATTATACTCTTTCTCCTACTCGTCGTTCGTTTTCAGCCGACTGGAACCCTCGATTTCGCTGCCGAAATGCTCTGTTCTCGGATTTTGACGATTTCTCATTTGCCGGCGCCGTGTTATTCATCTGAATCAAGAGGATATCTCCGGGGAAAGTTGAAGTCCAATCTTAAATGGCGATCCATGGCGTCGGACGCAGACGCGTCGTCTTTTGCTGCCTCCGTTGACTCCGATTCATCGGCTGACAGAAATTCCGCCGCGTAATGTGTCTATTGATTTATGATGTGCACCACCTTTTTAGTGGTGTCTTCCGGATTTGGTGCTCTTTTTTTGTGATTTTTTGGTGGTGAATTGGAACGTGAGAGATTGAGGCTCGTTTGTTCGCAGGTTTTGTATAATAGAAGGGCCGGAGACGGTACAGGACTTTGCAAAGATGGAGTTGCAGGAAATTCAGGATAATATCCGCAGTCGACGGAATAAAATCTTTTTGCATATGGAGGAGGTTAGTGTTTTCTCATTAATCTTTTTTCTTTTTTAGTGGGGGAGACTAAAGAGAGTTTAAATTCTGTAACCTATACACACCACACAATATCAGAAAGCTTTTTATAGCTTTAATATTTTAATTTCTCTATACAAAATAAATTATGATTCGTGGTTGAATTGTAGGATGTTAGTTAGATCTATTATTCTTCATTTCTGGCACAGTTAGGTGCTGTATGGCTATATTGCTATTGTGAAATTTTGTAGGTTCGTCGGCTGAGAATACAGCAAAGAATTAAAAGCGCCGAGCTTGGTATTATAAACGAAGAGCAAGAGAATGAGCTTCCCAATTTTCCTTCATTCATTCCCTTTTTGCCTCCTTTGGTAAATCATTTTTCGATGCTTTATATGGGACTAATTGCTTTAACTATTCATGTCTACAACTTATGGCCAGAGTGATGTCTGATAAATGAGTTATTTGCAGAACTCATCAAATCTTAAAGAATACTATGCTATGTGTTTCTCACTTATTGCTGGAGTCATGCTCTTTGGTGGACTTCTAGCTCCCACGGTAAGTTCTACTGCACTTTCGTTATGATTCTCGGGCTACTGATGAGTTACTAGGGACAACATCGTGGTTCTGGTTAAATTAGTTCCCAGCCAATGCATCTTCATGTGTGTAAAAAGGGAAAATATAAATTCTGATGGTGCATGTTATTCTTTTGTCTGTTCCATCATCCTGTCATGTGATGGAACATCATATTGTGACATAAACTTGTCAAGTGACTATGCTTTTCTCACACTATCTTGAAAAATTAAATATTCTGGGTGCTTAAGTATAGGTTGAATTGATTTAAGATTTAGCATAGTTGAATGTAGACAGAAGTAGATATGGTAAATGCTCATGTGACATTTTTAACTACGTGAGAAATTGGTGATTTTTTCTTGACTCCTTTGTTTGGTTAAGAGAGGAGAGGTAATTTTGGTAGTGAACTATATTTCTGAAGATGTTTTCCCTGAGTATAGTGCATATTCAGAAATATCTGATGATTTTTGTGCACATTATAGGCAGTATATGACTCAATTATATCCCAAAAGAATAATGAAGTGGGCTGACTAATAATCAGGTGCTTGAACCTGATACGTTTAGCAGCGGTTATTCTTAGCATTGATCCCGGTGGTAGTAAAAGTAGACACCTAAAAATAGTTAGAAACTAGAAACAAAATGAGTAAGTATGAAAGATTGTCTACTGTGAAGTGATTCTATCACATGGGAAAAAAAGGAAAGAAAAGAAGATCTTCGTCACACCGAGAGTTGTTATAAGTCTCGTGGTTCTAATCCTGGTATTCCCTTTTTGTGACATCAGCTGGAGCTAAAACTTGGACTTGGGGGGACATCTTATGCTGATTTTATTCGCAGTGTGCATCTTCCAATGCAATTGAGGTATGCATTTTCTCCTCCTCTTACTGCCCGTTCCATCAGATTACATGATTAACTTTAGCTGTTATAAATTTATCTTACCACTCCATGGATAGGGTATGTTGCTAATATAGCTTTATATAATGGTTAAGAATGCCAGTGGTATTTTACTATAATACTGTAGTTCTCTTGTTGTCTCTCTGGGTAGGTCTTGAATTATAGAAGGACATTATTATTGAATTTATCTGCTTTTGGCTTCTCTTGGTTTCAACTCTAAACAATAACAAGACTTAGATTGGATAAAGAAATCATCTATGCAGTTTTCATGCCAACCTGTTTTTCTGCAGATGTGTTTAATTATCCATTGGTGTGTCATGAACAGTTAATGGTAACAAGACTTAGATTTAGTTAGATCCTAAGAAGTCAACTATAGTTTTTGTGCCAGCCTATTATTGTGCAAATGGAATTTATGGACCACTCAGTGTCCCAGGGAGGTAATCATCTGTGTATTAAGTGTTGTGGAAATGTGGAATGCACATAAGTTACTTCTGGTTCATCATCTGAGATCTCCTCATGGAGGGAAAGTTGAAAGACAAAATTTAAGTAATCTGAAATGGTTAGCAACAAATAAAAACGAGTGCTCTTATCCGAACCTAGAGTATTAGGTGAATTCTCCTGTTTCTTTTTCTGCTTGGTAAATTATATTGTTGGGTTAGACCAATAATGTGATGGACTATAGGTGGTTTACTCCATTGAATTAAGACCTGTATTTCATGAATGGTTGACATAGGTGTTCTGAAGTTTAGATGAGTTGAGGTGAGGGGTATTGCATATGCATTGATGTTCCTCACTGGGAAATTATGAACTTTGTAGTCAAGTTGATCCCATTGTGGCATCATTCTCGGGAGGAGCAGTAGGAGTAATATCTGCCTTGATGGTGGTGGAGATAAACAACGTGAAGCAGCAGGAGCATAAGCGATGCAAGTATTGTCTTGGTACAGGTAATTACTGCATATTTGTCTTTTGTGCCATGGGATACTTTCCTTGGCTACAACTTCAACTTCCTAAATTAGATCATCACCTCTTATATATATTTGGCAGAACTTTGGACTCACATAAGCTAGCTTTCCTGATTTCACTAATGACCTAAGCTTCCTGCATGCCTTTTATCAATGCCATTTTATTTTTCATTTTTAGAGGGGCAACAGATATTCTCTTTAATTAAATATTAAAACAACCATGAGAATATTTTGCCGCTCAAGACGGGAAATGCATGTTGATACTCATGAAACTTATTTTTCAGGGTATCTTGCTTGTGCTCGCTGTTCAAGCACTGGATCTCTTGTTCTTATTGAACCAGTCTCAACACTGAATAGCGGAGACCAGCCCCTGTCACCACCTAAAACTGAAAGATGCTCAAATTGTTCAGGATCTGGAAAGGTATGCTCTCAGAACGCTGATTTGCATTTGCATTCACCTGTTTTTGATTTTATTTTTTGTGACTTGTGGATTTATTTTTCCTCTCTCTGCTAATTGTGACAATCATTAGGTTATATATAGAAGGGATAAGTACACTTTCTTCCCCTAAAACTTTGTATAATCAATGATTTGATAAATTACATCTAGCACTTCTTATGTTTGTTTCCGTCTAACAAATAAAGTCCATCGTTGGTCAAAATCGTTGAATTTGTTGATATTAAAAAAAAAGAATATAAATTGATATTTATTTTCGATTAACTTATTACTGACTTATTGTAGATCAAACAATTTTTTTCAAACCGGTGAAAATATACCTCCTCACATGTATTACATATGCATGAAAATAATTTGGTCATAAAAAAATTTATTTGATCTGTAATAAATTAATCAGGGTTAAATATAATTTTTTTTATCTTTTTGTTAGTATAAGAAAATTAGGTGAATTTTGACTAACGAATAAACTTATTATTAGAAGATAGCAAACTTAGGGATGGTAGATATAATTTTTTAAATCATATAAAATTTACGAAAAAATTCAGCGATCCTTCTGTGATGATAGAAATGTTCAAAAAATACCCTATGAAAAAATTAAAGTATTAATTACCTCCTTGTGGTATAAAATAATGTTCAAAGAAATCGCTCTGTACAGAAATTGAGTCACACGCGCTTTGACTGCGAATTAGTTATGAAAAAATATATATTTTTTAATATTTTTATCCTTCTCTCACATTTAATATATATAACATTACAGATATTTATTAATAATAAAATATTATTTTAATTTCATAATGACTGCGAATTAGTTATGAAAAAATATATATTTTTTAATATTTTTATCCTTCTCTCACATTTAATATATATAACATTACAGATATTTATTAATAATAAAATATTATTTTAATTCCACAATGCAGCAAGGGAGATCATCGTCGCCCAGGCCTAAAGTGGGAGGGTGGGGAGGGGGCGGAGGTTGAGGGGAAGCAGGGGGCCAATAGGTGGTGGGGTGGAGGTGGTTATGATTATTATTTTGAAATAATATTTTTTTATTAAATTTTAAGTATATTTTAATTGATATAAATTTATATATTATAAATTAAAATAATTATATATTTCTTATTTGATCAGTTGATTAAGAGGAGTATTTTAGTTATTATTTTAAAAATAATAAATTCAAATTGACCATGAAACGGTGTAATTATTTATTTATAAACTAGAGGTAAGTTTTAAAATTAAAAATTTTATAGAAATTTTTTTTATATTTTTATATATTAGATTAAAATAAATCTAACCAAAAAATTTATATATAATTACATTAAATGTCAAGAGAGAAAAATGATCTAAATACATATTGTTATCGTCACTGATAGCACGTTGCTGTAACCTACTTTGGTATTGCAGGTCATGTGCCCAACGTGTCTTTGCACGGGAATGGCTATGGCAAGTGAGCACGACCCACGCATTGACCCATTTGACTGAGATCTTGAAGATATAGAGTTTCTTTTCTTCCTGCATGGTTCACCCAAATATTACCAAACATGTTTGTGCATATAGGCTAAAGACAGTTGCTACCTTACCTCAAATATGTTGGCTGTTGTATTAAGGCCAAGACTAGGAATAAAGCATAACATACACGAGCCATTTATACTAGGCTCACCCACTCTTGTCTCACGTGTTAACTAGTTAACTTCATATCTTTCTTAACTAAACCATTATCTGAATTTTTTCAAAATATTTAAAGCTCAGAAAAATGTTCCATAAATACAATAAGGACGAACTGCTCATTGCACGACTACAAGACATGCATCGACACCTATCAGTGATCAAAATGTGGTTATAATGATTTATATTCCTCGATCAAACGAGAAGCATGGAGGCGGGATGTAGGTACTGTAGTGCAACCGAGGTTCTGTAAGTATGCAATCTGTTATTTGGAAAACACAAGGGGGGAAAGAAATGAGTCAGCTTCGATTGAGCATAGTCCAAATCTGAAAGCGAGAACAAGCTATCAAACACTGATCAAATGATTCCAGTAAGAATAATTCCACCATAATGCGCTTTAAACATTAACAGTCAAACTCATAACAACTAATCTATTTGGCAACAGAAGAGCACATCAAGCCATTAACTGAAGTAAAGATTACTAGTCACCTGTTTCGTAGTTGGTTCGGATGAATTCATGGCGCTCTCTATTCTTAGTTTCTGGAAGTGTTCCTGAACAACAAAAAAGTATGATTGACTTTTTGCATAACCAAAATTAGAAGTATCACATACTAGAATTTTGAAAAAGGAAAAAACAGGTTTGTGATTTGCATACGGATGTATTCTACATAGAGCAGACGCTACAGCGCAAACAAAAGAAAGAAAATAAGAATCTTGCTGCATTTGGGTTTATGCTAGTAATTAGACTTGAATCAAAGCAGAGGGCTTCCAACAAATTGAATTTTACAAACCTGTTTCTCTCTCATTAAATGAGCTCGCTTTTCAGCAGGGATTTGCTCCCACTTCAGGACCTTATAGGAAAATTCAAGAAAATAAGGTAGGTTAAGTAGAATCTGCAACTGGTCTGGTCTTTTCTCATCATGTGCGCATTGTTGTTTCATTATTGAGCATTCAATATATTTAGCAATAGAAACTTACTGATACGGCAAAGTGATAAGCCTCATCAGATGTCAAACAAGACTTCAACTCACGCAAAGCATCCTGACAAATGACAAAGGAGTCATTTCTCCCAAAATATGTTACAGTAAGTTTCTGTTATAGTAATGCATATGTAAGGAATAAAGTTCATCCAAACTTTCTTATTTAATAAGTGATATAAAGACCTTGGTGAAGGTTTAAACTGGCATTGAACTGGCAATAGCGCAGTTCCCTTAATTTTAAACCCCAAATTTAACTTGTACATTCTTCACAAGTATCAAGTTCAGTCGAGAAAATCCTGCAGAAGGCATGCTAACTGAAATATTTAAATAAAGCATGCAAGTGGCTAAAAGTTTCCTAATTTCCCCTTTTCTTCCCTGCTTTATCCTCCTTGGGGTAAAATGAAGTTGCTCGTTCAAGTGAAACTTGGTCAAAATGAGAGCAAGACGAGAGGGCAAACACAGTCAACCACTTATAATGCAAAAGAGTGAAAGGAGAATTGAAGCAGAAATCAACACATCTTGGAAAGGGAAAATGTAAGTTATGGACTACCACAACCTTGTGTGTGCTTTTCTTGGCCCGCAAACGTTCATCAATGACAAAAGCTACCTGTAAAAAGAATGAGTTAGATAATTGAGTAGCACAATGTTAGATATAAGATAGCTATACCAGTTGCCATCTGACAGTTGAGAAAACAGCTCACAGGAAGTGCTCAAAGACATGGTCTAACATTATGAATGAAGGGTTAGATGTACATGCAAACTCATAGAGGTTGCTACTACCAACAATTAAGCGTCATTGCTAATTTATCACTCCCCACAGAAGAAAAGGTTGACGAAGATGTCAGTTGTTTGCAAGAAATAGCGATTCAATATTAACTTGAATATGGTGAGGGCATTAGCATTTACGAATTTTATTAAGACTAATGCCTACAACCGAATTGAGTATTTTCCAGAGTGGAAAAAGGCAGTTAATTTCTCGATCTTATTAGGGAACTACTTGAGCTCCCACCATAGTGGCAGAAGAAACACAATGAAATTGTCAACCTTGGGTTTCCTCAATTATAATTAAAATCAAACTAATGGATGGACATCTTGCTGTTATAGAAGTTTGAGAACTGGATGCTGTAGTTGGAGGGTCAGGAATTATGATTTACCTTGTTAAGTAATCTCTTGGGGTCATGAAATGCAGGCTTCTTGGCCCATTGATGGAACAAAAGGGAAATGACAGCTCGGTCTTCTGCACTAAACCTGTAAACTTATGATGAAAAATTGAATTAAAAATGGGGAGGATTTTACATACGGTTGTTGTCAATATTTGTATGACGTTCGGTTCATCATAGATGTGTGTTTGAGAAACACCTTTTCAAGAAGTTATTGCTGTTGCAGTATTCAGGTTCACTAAGCTCTGTGGATGATTCATTGAATAAATTATCAACAGAAAAGTGCTGCATTGTATTCTTTTCAGGAGATCCTGTTCTGAGACTAACAGAAATCCGGGGAGTTTCTTGCTCAGTTTGCTGGTAAGTTGTTTCTGAACAAGCTGAGATCAGCTCTTCCTATAAAATAAATAACCAGATAACATCTAGATCACGTAGCCAGAAGGATAAACAAATATTGTTAGAAGACTGAACAATCCGAAACAAAGCTATTAACTTTTCAAAAAACAACCCACCTATATTTGCTAACATCCTTCCAATGATCACATTATAAAAGCCCACTGTCTAAGAATGGAGTTTTATGCTATAAAAGTATGGTGTGGCCTAGAGGTCATTCGTCTTAACTAGGTAAAATGAATATACAAGTATTTTATGTTCCTTTTTCTTCACAGACAAAAAAGTCTGATTTAGGTGAGAAATCTCATGATTTCTGAGGAGAGAAGGACCAACATAGAGATAGAAGGCATCTTTTATTTTCTTATGATTTATGGAAAATACAGGACAAATGAATATTAAAATTGATTGTGGGTCGACCTATATGTATTCTTCTATGTTACACAGAAGTTCTCAACGGTGTCATCCATTCACTTGACCTAATGGATTGCGCTATAGACAATTGATTTTGATATCTTTCCTAGTTTATTCTCAATTTGAATATTAAACGTGTGTGTTGTACTTAAGTGTACCATGGAATGGTTTAGAATATCAAGATTTTATTACTGAAGATTTTATTCAGTTGAAAATGATATAATGATAAAGTTATGCAAGAAAGAGAAATGTGATCTTCGTGCACAATTCGAGCATAACTTTACAGCGAGAAGATCTATAATTGAAAGAAGGTTTTACCTGAGCCTCCAATAGGTGATTTGGAATTTCTCTAAGAAATCGTGATGGTTGAAGAACCTGAAAAGAAGTTTGCTTTACTGGTGCTTAAACGAAGATTATGAAGAGTTAACGCAGAATCAAAAGCATTTTGTTGCTTGCACCTGCCAATTAGAATCCATAATCACGTATAGCATGAAAAGTTTCTTGCGCGCTCGAGTCATCGCCACATATAACAAGCGTCTCTCTTCCTAACATTTGTAGTGCAAGTCAGATAATAAAGAATATTTTTGAAAAGCTCATCAGAAGGTCTTGATCCAAACACTTAATCTTACCTCAAGTGAGGTAGCACTCTCATTCAGAATGCCATTATATTCGTGCAACAGGGGAATCTCAGCTTCATTTGCCTGGGTGTCCAAATATTAGGTCTATAAGTGATAACAGATAGTAAACAAATAATTCCCATTCCTAATCAAGCAGCATCCTGTAGCAAACTGCATATATTCATGACAAGTACTATGTCATGTAATGCCAGGACTTGAGCTACAGTAAAGCCAATAATCAAATTAGTACCTTCACAATGAAAACTGTGTCCCACTCTAAGCCTTTTGACTGCAAAATAGAAATGACCAAAAGAGTTGATGACATCAGTAGAAAAGTTGCCTTTGGCAGCAGAACCAAACTCCAAGGACAACAGCTAAAATTAATGGCGGTCGGTGTGCAGCATAACCTGATGGATTGTGGTAATGGTAACAGAGTCTTCATCATCATGCCTTCTTGAACGAAAATTTTCTCTTTCACGTCCAGATATATAGTCAATAAAAGCTTTAATTGTAGTCATGCAACCTTTCCCTTCTGTTGTATTATCGTTGCAACGCTCTGCAACAGTATGTACGGTTGTCAAAAACAGGGACACATCATCCAACAGATACTGCAACACCTGCATGGTGGGGCAACCGAATTATGGTTTGTTGCCAACAAAATTATACTTCCCTCACTTGACGAAAAGGCGTTACATTTAATATTGCCGGCAAGAATATCAACCGAAAAAAATACTCGTATTCCCTAATGCATCATGAAAGTGGAAAGTGAAGAATAAAGAAATTCATGCTTACAGATCGAAGATCATTATCTTCATTCAGCAGCTTGCTTCCATCAACATCAAGAACTGCTCGTTGTTCAAGAAGGTATTTCTACAGAGCAAATATTTCGGAAGCAAAAGTTTTACTGTGCTAATAGAACAATTATGCAACATTACCTGTACTAGTTGTAGCAAACAATGCAAAAGGATTAAGAAACTGAGAAGGTAAAAAAAAGAAAAGAAAAAGACTAAACCCACCTAAAAGTTCATCATATATTTAAAACTGAGATTGGAAGTACATGAGAAGGAGGATTTGAAGGCAAAGATATACTAAAGTGTGACTCAACAGAAACCCACTATTATTAGGTCAGTAACTATAAACAGTATCAGCCATCATTCATTGAAATAGCAAAAATGATCACAATCGACAACAGCAATGAGCATCAATGGTATTACAAAAAATCAACTACAAACACATCACTTATTTACATGCATCCTTTTAAACAGACAACTCCATAAAAGAAAAAACCAACCTGAGGTATCATGTTTGCCACAGAAGTGATAACAGCTGAAATTGACTGTTCCTGCAAGCGTGAGATGTGGTGCAAGGACAAGCTTATTAAGATATAATACAAACGAAAAGTAGGGAAAAGATCATGGACCGTCCAAAGAATAAAACATATGTATAGACACACAGTGCATGCCTTCTGTAGAAAGTTAAATATAAGAGAGGCAAGGGTCCAAGAAAAGGTAAAGAACTAAAGTTTCACATGTTAACAATGAATTAAACTCCATCAACCAATATATGTTGCAGCAACTGAAAATCCTCATACAATGAAGTTGATGATCATTATATATTTGGACATCAGCAGACAAAGAAACACACACAAATCAAGTTTGTCAAGTTATGACTGACCCTATGAACAAGTTTTGATATCATGTCTAGAGTGAGCAACACCTTACGCCCTTGCGTCAGTTGACTCCTGTAATAAATTACATGGTCAAAGAAAGAATATGTTACAAGAGATTTGATGCTTCATGAGTCAATTGCAGACTACAGAGAGGCATAGGGCACAAGAAAATGGAAAGACACATAAAACTTCAAATAAAGAATCTCATAATCACTCTAATAACCATAATTCTGCAAAATATTGGATAAGTAGATACTCTTGTAGAAAGGATGATTTTCTAGGATGCATAAAGCACAAGAAGATATTCATTGTTGAAAGGCATTTTCTCATGTTGAACAATTTTTTGCTTATACAATTATATAAATAGGCTAAATTATCTGCATATTTCAAGTTAAAAAACTTGTAGTGTTTAGTTTGAAGTCTTAGAAATATAATAAACCTGATATAAATACACATGCAGTACTGCAGGTCTTTGATTTTCCATATAGAGCTCTCAACAATGACTGGATGGAGGTAATTGCAAATACAGCATTATTTTAGCTTTCTGGGTATCTATCCTATTTTCTTAACATAATCAACTCAGGTACAGACTAATAAACAAAAACTAATCCTAACTGCTTCACAAATTATTCTGTCAGAGCGTCTCTTCAAATACTAGTTACAAGAAAAACCTACTTCACAAAATTAAAAGTTCAACAGCAGTAAGTTGAGCAGCCATTCAACATCTCAAAGATTTTTAGTTGTATAATTCTGTAGGGTATCCAACGACATCATCTGGAACATAGAACAAGGAAGTTATGCTTAATAGGTTTACTTAAACCAGTGCATCATCGGAAATGTATAAAACACCACCCCTCTTATAGGGAATACTGCCAAGAATTTGCAAAAGGGATGAATGATATCATCAACTAGTACCAACAAGTGCATTAAATATAAATTTTTACACAAGTCACAGTTGTATGAGTTCAAACTAATTTCTCTAAAAATAAATAATATAACAAACCTCTTAAAGGTTCCTGATATCTTCGCACTAAATATGTCACATGCTGCTGAAATAAAGCTGCATTTTCTTACAGTTGAAACCTTGTCAATGTGTTCAATTACCTGAAGAAGTGATAAGCAAGTATTGAGACTGCAGTTGAATAGTCAAAGAGGCTTAAACCTAGAAGTGGGCTGATTAGCTTGAATAAGATGAATTTTACAAGTTAGCATGCTGTTTACTTTCAGGGATGGGGGCCCGGAGTCCCGGACTTGGAGGCCTGACCCCAGTATTAATTAGTGATCAATCTTAATAACTCAACCAATAGCCTAATCAATAAAGAGTAAAATTACCCCCTCACAGCCTCACCCCCTGCCTGCCCCCTGCCGCACCTTCCTTCTTCCTCCTCCCCTCCCCCAACCCCCCGCCTTATTCTTTCCCACTCAACGGCGGCCCCAGCCTTCTTCCTCATCACGGCACAAAATGTCCCTTGAACATCCTTTTTCTTCTTTTTTCAATTTAAATATATTTGATAATAATGGAGGGTAAAATATGTCAAATGCCCCTTATTATGCATTTAATAAAATGAAGCAAAAATGGAATGGGTTGAATCCCAACTACACAATGAAAACAAGTAAACTACCTACAACCGGCTTTTTTTTTTCATCATCCAGTTAATACAAATATATGTTACCGCCCAAACAAATCATAATACAAAAGCAAACGGGACCTAAAAATATTACCTAGTATAAATGGATGGTAAAAGACTAGGTATACCTTCTTCTTTTCCTCTTTATCAAATGGAAGTAAAGCCTTGAATACTCGACGAAAGGGGCCATCATCACAACCAGGCAACGTAGTACTCAGCATAGCTATAATGGCTCGGACCACCTGTTATAGGACAAAACTAGCTCAGTCAAAAAGATGAACGGCAGCAAGACCAGACCAATTGCTTTCTGCAGTTTTAAGTTAAAGCTCTTTACTTATTCAAATATTAATATGTTGTAGCATGTCAGTCTGCCTCCAAAAGCCTTTCTTTTCTTTTTTTTTTGGGGGGGTGACATTCCCCTTTCCTGGGTTATCAAATTTCTATTTGCATGCTTATACAAGTCTCAACACTCCAATTGTTTTGTTTAAACTCCAAAAATAAACTCCCCTCTTGCCGAACGGCCACAACAAATAAACATCAAAGAGAGTTCCACAAAGATAAACTGAAATGTGAGGCTACCTTTTTGCGATAGAAAGCCACCCCATGAATGTTAAATGGAATTTTTCTATCGCGGAATGCACTTTGGAATATTTTCCCTGTTGCCTGTTCAGAGGAAAATAGGCAACACCAAAATTTTTGAAGGACGCACAAAGTTTAACTTCTCCCAAACTCTGGTTGTAATTAGACTAAAAACAAAAAAAAGAACTTAACCTGCCTCCGGTAGAGAACAGCAATACCGCCATAGGAGCACTTCCCAGATGAACCATCTGATGTAATTTCCAGTATTTTATCGACCACAAAAGCACACTGTGCCTCTTCGTTGCAACATTCCTTAATAGTTATCTAATCAATATGGTTCCAAAATCTAAATTAGTCAGTGCAGAAAGGTAAAAGGTCAACTTTACAAAGGCTTATTACCTTTGATCCTGAAGAATTGTCAGTCAGGACATCCTTCGACTTGCATCGGTTTAAATTATTTCGTATAAGAAATGATGCAGCTTCAACAATACAGCGAGTAGACCTGTAATTTATATTCAGTCTGACCTAAATAGATGATGAGAAGCACCATTATCAAGACACCTCATAACTAGACATTGTAGCATTTTACAGATAGGTCGGATTCTTGAAAAACAAAAAGCTTATTGTCAGCCTAACCTCTTTGTACATTGGGAAATCTTTTCTGAATGAATCAAATCCACAAACATCAGCACCATTGAAACTGAAAATTGACTGCATAATGATACTTTGATTAATCAGACAAAATGTATCTTTAGAAAAAAGAAAAGTAAATTCAGAAGAAAGAAATACAAAGTTCCGGATTGAAGGATATTAAGAATGAAATGCACCTGATCTTCATCCCCAACAATAGTTATGCGTTTGTGCAATGCAAGAATGCGCAGCAAGCCATATTGCATGGCACTTGTGTCCTGAAACTCATCAATCACAATTGCTTTCCATGATTCTTGACACTCTTCGAACACTTCAGTCAAAAACAGAATTTAATTAAAAAGACAATCATTTATAACATGTTGAATCAACACTTATATATGTTTAGATGGTAAACCTTCTGGAAAATCGGTAAGTAGCTTCACAGAATAGCTGATAAAATCATGGTAATCCAAAGCATTACAAGATTTTAGTATGTCGTTGTAGTTCTGAAGAATTATTGCCTGAAGAAGATATCAAAACAACATAGAATGCTGAGATAAACGACAGTAGCAAAGGAGAATTAAAAAAGAAAGGGATAAATTATTTAAGTAACAGCTTACTCCTGTCTCATCACCCATTTTACGAAAATCTTCAGGTAACCTTCCAGCAGCTTTAGCCTGAAATGAACCAAGTTTGCAGCGTGAAAATAAGTAACATAACCATGTGATGCATAAAATCTAGGAGTATGACATTTGGCTATCTAGTTGTAAGGTAACTCAATTCTATGCAAGTGTTTTCGCCATGCGGCCTACTCCCTTACAATTTATTTTGCCATAAGCAAAAGCAGAAATGTAATAAAATCCAGAATGTGCATCTCTGAGCCAATAAAGCATTGATTTCATACTTGCTGCATTATGAGGTCTTTCAAACTCTACAGATTCTAAAACATTACAATATGTATCCTAACTTTCTAGC
The DNA here is from genome assembly GCF_000512975.1 of Sesamum indicum. Lineage (NCBI taxonomy): Eukaryota > Viridiplantae > Streptophyta > Magnoliopsida > Lamiales > Pedaliaceae > Sesamum > Sesamum indicum. Next base: position 10,165,436 of record NC_026151.1, read on the forward strand.
TAAGGGAATTTTCCCCTAATCAATTGTACTATTAGAGGTACACATTTGCAAGTATTGTATAGCAATATAGAGGAAGTGATCAATTTTCGCTACTAGACCAACGAACTTTAAAAGAACATTAAACTCGTATTCAGAAATGTAAACTGGTATAAAGGTAAAGACATGTTTACCTGGGTCACAAACTTGAGCCATTTCTTTGACTTATCTTTAAAATGTTTAGGAGAATTAATATCAGACAACTCAGTGAGCTTGCAGACCTCATTACTGGGCCTTCTCTTTCCATCCTCCAACAGGCGGACAGCCTCTATGATAGCTTTTCTCTGTTGTCCATGCCCATATATCAAAAAATCAGGGGTGCGGCCTATCCTATTGGATGAGCTAACATGTTAATATTTCTATGGAAATATGTGTTTTACAATACACATGACCGGAATTTAGATGAAGAACTATATAAGAGAAGAGTGAGAACATTATGGCATCCATGGAATGAAACTCAAGTATGTTTGTTTTTACAGTAAATAGGATGTCCCATGTTCTATGGACAAAAGTTAGAATAGCCTGTCGTCCATGGAACAATAATGCATACATTTTTATGAATATCCAAGAAAGGGAATAGCATTGACAAGTCAATGAAAAATTTGAGTTGGATCGAGATAACTGATAAAATGGAAGTGTTTGGTCGTGCCCCAGTCTGGTTATTAGAAAGCATATTGAGGATCTAAAACCAAAGGAGTTAAGTAGGCAAAACTAACAATGGATTCTCCTCAAAAGGATAAATGAAGTAGATGAGACCAATATTGGTTTCGTCCATTATGTGCAAGCAAACTCTACCAAGTACCCTAGATATATTTGAAAAATCTATGGAAAGATTTCAAACAAAATGGAAAACTCTGTGAAACTAATAATTAAAATACATAAGATTACATGTCGAAAGCAACCAAAAGAAGGTTGCAATCAACACTTTACAGAACTTTTTTCCAACAACATTTAACTTAAAGGAAAAGAAAAAAGGGGGGAAAGTAGGAAAAGAACAAAATGAATTCTGGAGTATAACATACTATATATTTTTCCAACTTAAGAGTGATTGGTTCCATTTACATTAGGTACTCACAAGCTGTGACCTGTCAAAAGCAATTTCTGTTCATCTTTCAAGTAGGAAGGAAATATGCATGTGATGTTACACCACATAATTAATTTTGACCTGGTTTTCACCTGCAATATGCCTACAAACTGGCAATATATTGAAGTAGGTGAACCGCAATTTCTTAGTTCTTTTATTTGTGAACTTATTCCCACAACAAAAATAATAAATGCACTGAGAATCAAATTATTTTGCATGAGGTTTCACATGTACATACTTCTCAGCATGCGAACGACAAAGCTGCAAAGAAAATGAGTGGAATGTGCTGATAGTGAGCTCTTTTGCTGCTGCCTTCCCAGCAATTGCTCCTATCCTCTCCCGCATTTCAGCTGCAGCAGCTGTAGTAAATGTCATCGCCAGAATATTGGATGGACTGATACCCTGGAATTATTCAAGAATGCAGCTGAGAGAAGCATGACTAAGGGTGGAGGTCCAAGCAGACCAGTTAAGCCCCACTTAATACGATGGAAAAATGATAAACATGATTAAGATAAGCATTCAGTTATATAATACTACCTCATATAGAAGCATTAAAACACGACCAACCATGGTGGACGTCTGAAACATGAACCAGAATGTTATGATAATGAAAAGTAAGCAAGATGCAATTCAAAATGTTGGAGAAATGCAGACCTTCCCACTTCCTGGTCCAGCAACAATCACCAAAGGAATTGAAATGTCACTACATGCTGCTTCCTGCTGCTTATCATTCAGCGACTGAATATACTTTGCATACTCCTCAGGCATATTCTTTGTTAGTTTATTCTCTGATATACCTACCCCTTCCACTCCACATGCTTGGTCAACATTAGAATTTAGAATTTCTTTGGATTTCAAAGTCTCATCGCTAACTTTAGGATTTGTTATGACAACATCCTCCTCACAACTCTTAACTATAATCTCATTTTCTGCTCTGCTCATAGTAGTATCATCGCTTTCAGAGTCTCCAGATGATTTTTGTTCGCATAGAGCATCAATTTCTTCTAAAATTGACTCCTCAAAATCATCACCAAGAAAATCAGAAGTCAAGATAGAGTCCTTCATGTCAAGAAAGACTAGTGGTTTCATTGAATTGCTACTCAAACTTGACTTGAATCCATATGAGCTGTCATGTTGTCTTGATGGTGAACCACAGGAATTTAAGATTGATCTATCTTCTGAA
>NC_026151.1:10167748-10176012 GCF_000512975.1 Sesamum indicum
TTCAATTCATTTGCACAGCCAGATGCATCCCGAATACATTGTCTGCTTCTGCATTCAGCTTGCCTAACAGGAGTTAGAAGTATTTCACTATTAACCCCACTTTTCACATGATCATCACTCCTCTTCGACAACATGCTGCCATTCAAGGGATCTTGGGATGATATGTTTGTAGAAATCTTGGATAGAGGCAGCCTCTTATTACCATCAACTTGAACAAGACTTTTCATTTCTTTCTCATCTTCGGACCTATACCAACCAAGATTCAACTATCAGGGATTCCATTCGTTTACTCATCTATCAGCAGCAAATACAAGTGTGAAGAAAATCAATTGATTATGCGTAACACACCATAAGAGAGGAGAATATAAACATCAAACCGCCAATCAATATTATTTCAACACAAACAATAAAAAGCAATAATCAGAAACGTCCATTAATTTTCTCTAAGCGGCCTAGAGTAAGAAAACAACAAATTGACACAAAAGAATACTGAAACAACAAACCACTGATCGTCGAGAACTCACTTTTGATTGCTCAAGAGATTACAAGAGATGGCGCCAGACTCGAACCTTGGCCGTTTGCGGGCAAGGAGTGCCTTGGCTGCTCTGAAGCTTTGCGAAATTCGTGCCCGCTGCTCCGCCGATAATTCACCTCTGGCAGGTATAACCACCGCATTCTCCTTGTTGTTCATCTCTGTATCTTCATTAACAGCGAAGTGAAGAGTAAGAAACTTGAAGAATTCGATTGAACCCTAGGAATCAGAAAACCAGCATTGGAAAGTGCAGTTTAAATTTTCCCTCCCATGGGCTAATGTCACTTTTGTGGTCTTTGGGGACGTTTAAATCTTTCAAAAATTCTGCTCAGACCCCCTATCTTTAACTAATCACAATTTACCCCCTCGCACTTGCCACAAGTCTTAAGGTACATAATATTTTCTCCACAACCTATTTTCTTAACCAACACTTTCTTTTTACATATAAGTAAATGATTTCACAAATTTTCACTTAAATTTGTAATGTGAAATAACTAATTTTTTGCTTAAATTACGAGTTGACAATTACTGCCTTATAATCTCAGTCAAACAAAATTTATTATGTCGGTGCTACATTAATCAAATTGGACAATATCTTAACATATTTTATCAAGAGGAATATTTGAAGCAATTAGATTAATTTAAACGAGACAACCACAAATGCATTTAACTCGACCCAACATTTCCATTCCTAAAAAAAAAAGTAAAAATACCCTACAATTTTCTACCTTTAAATACATACTTGTTACCTTATATTCACCAATTATCATGCAATAAAAAGATAATTGTTGTATGTCTTTTTTTTCTTTTTTTTTGGTTTTCAACTTGTTTACCTTAAATGAATACGACATTTTTTTTCTTGTATACTTATTATATAAAGGAGGATTATTAGATTTTTTTTATTCAAACTTTTTAAATACTTTTTGTTCATACAAAATGATTATTTAATATCTTTATATTTAGATTCAAACTATATTTTTGTTCATGTATACTTGTTTGCAACATCTCAATTGAGTTTAATTCATCCATGGGAGAGAAAAGAATTTACTCATTATTAATATCTTCACAATCTTGAAGTCCCTCAACGGAGTAAGAAAGTATTGCTTTATTATTGAAATTTTTAATCACGAAAAAGACACTTTTACATGCATATTTGGTTGGTTTTTACGCAAAAAAAAAGACTTTCGAGTACACTAAATCAATTACATTGTAAGTATTACAGTAGTTGCTGTTTAATTAGTTACTTTGTTTAAAATTAATTACATAAAAAGTATAACATCCTTAGATAATTTAAATTTAATTAATTTTTTTTTAAGTAAGTGATGTCATAAATCACACAAAATATAGTATAAAATCCTTGGAATGCTAAAAGTACAAAGCTAAAGATATACCTACTAATGTTTTTGGTGGGTCCAAGAATCCCACATCGAACGAGAAAATCATCAGCGACGACCAAGAGAGGGGTTTAAGGAAAAGCAAGTGCAATTAGTTCTGTACTTACCTGGACGGGGTCAATGGGTGATCATGAAGGCTCATGGCCTAGGCTGGTGACCTCTATTGCACTTAGGAGGGGCACTTGCCTAAAGTCGGCTCAAGCGGTCGAGCTTACGTCATAATTTGTGGTAGTGGGGGCTTGCGTTCGCGCAGCCCCTACCCAATTTCAGTTTTAAACATGCAAGTTATGTGTGTAGAATTATGATGTGTTTGTATTTTAGCTTGCGTTTGTGCGGCTTTAAGTGGATTTGTCAACCCACATGTTTGGATTTCAGTTATTTGATATTGTTGATTAGGGTATGCTTGTTGTAATTATTTTTATTTTAGATATTAATATTCGATCGAGAATAACTGTAATCAATTTATTTCAATTAATAATATTTCATCACTTTTAATTCGAAAAGAAAAGAAAAAACATTCCGATGCAAAAATTAGCAAATGCAAAAGGACATATTCCTCGGTCTAAGTATTTTCAATAATTGGTTATGAATAATTTTCTAGGAGAATAATAAACAATATCAATCACATAATTTGAAAATTGTTACGTTCCGCTAATATGAAAAATCCCTTCTTCATTTCCACTTTTCCTCCTTCACTAATGTTTCTATTATTAAAAGTGAATATTTTAAAATTTTAGTATTACTATAAAACTGTCTTAAAATCAATATTTGCAAGAATGTATCTCATAATGATTAAGATGACGGTGATTAAATCAGTTGATAAGTCCAATAATGATTCTCTAACTCCGCTTATTTACTTTATTAGACATTGCATTAAGGAAATGCATAAAAAAATTAGTGCTAAAAGATATTACCATAACATTCCAGTATGAAGAATTCCACCTATTTGTTGCATGATTATTATGTTTTATCCATAGATCCACATATATTTTTTCTTAAATAAATTAGTTGATGATATGATATAAAACTTTTTGTATACCTAATAACATTTGCATAATAACATTAGTTATCTTGATTTTAAATATTAAATTAGTTATTCACTTATCATCATACTTAAAAATGTGAACAATTCATAGTTTATTTATGTTTTCTAAAATTATTATCTTCCAATACCTTGGTACGGGGTCCTAATTTTGTATCATAATATAATTCCCAAAAAAAAAAAAAAACTTGTATTGGTTGGTTAGAGAATGCTAAAAAGATACAAATCATGTCATATCAGTAAGTGGATTCATTATAATAAGATAATCATATGATATTTTTAGATTTAATCCATTATATATATATAAAACACATTTTGAACAAATCTTAATTAAGCCAATATTTACAAACTTGTTACTTTTTATTACATATTTGTGTATTCGTTATTAATAGAGCAAACTAAAAAGTGCATGATTTATTTACTTATTGAGTTATAGTAGGTTACAAAATCAAGTGCATGACATTTAAAATACTTTCTACAGTATAGATTATTTATATGTGCTATAAACATCTACAATGAAGAATGCATCCATTATTTCTTATAATATTTAAAATTAGTCTCAAAAGTTCAAATGCATTTGAAAATCTTGACCTCAATGTGATTAAAGAGAATTCGTGGACAACTAAATTTGCTAATGAGGATGTACCCTTTTAATAATTTCAGCACAAAGCTAAAGATGGGTGATAACAATGGAATTAAGAGTCCCACATCGCAAGAGAAAAACGTTAGCCAGAAATGAGCAGCACACTTAATGACACGAAAATGCATTAAGTTCCATACTTACCTGGACGGGGTCAATGGGTGATCAAGAAGGCTCATGGCCTAGGTTGGCGACTTCCATTGCACTTGGGAGGGGCGCTCGCCTAAGGTCGGCCCAAGTGGTCGAGCCTGCGTCATAATTTGTGGTAGAGGGGGCTTGCGTTCGCGCAGCCCCTGCCCAACTCCAGTTAGAATTTGGTATTATAATGGAAGATTTTTAGTTGAGTTATTTTTATAATTTGAGTTAATATGGTTAGCATTGAAGAACACTCTTATGATATCTATAATTTTATTGTCTGCTATTAACTTCTCATTCTCTCTTGACAATTTTCACATTTTTTTTTCCTCTCATTTTTTTTGATTAATATAATATTTTTAAAAATAATAAATAATTTTTAATATTTAAAATTAATAATATACACATATTTGAGTGCCACGTATACTATTATATAAATATATCCAAGAGTGTTGTCTTGGAGCCTTCATGGAAAACAAGACTTCTTTACTTTACTAAAAAAATCTATTTTAAAATAAAACCATTAGCTTGTTCTGTACTTTTTTGTAATCGAAGAGGCCCTTTCAACGTCTTTTGTCATTTTACTTTTCAATATGACCTCAACAATGTGCACTTTTCTCAATTTTCATGTTTCTGTACATACCGATTAATATATGTTCTTAATTTTCATGTTTGCCTTCTCATAAAATTGAGGCTTATTTTCATGTTTTCAACATCACAGCTGAATATTGAGGCTCGTTATAGCAAATCATGTTGCAATAAAATTGATAAGTATGCGATATGACACATTTTAGTCCTCACGTGTATTTTCTATTTAATAATTAATGGAGCGCCATTAGCAGTCTCACGTTCATGTTTGTATCTTTTTTATTAATTATTGGATGAAAATAGCATGTGAGAGACTAAAACTGAAAAAAATTTTAACTTACAGGATGCAAATTGAGAAGATTGTAATACATAAAACTAAATTAAAAAGGGTCTTAATATATGAGATCAGACATGATTTCCCCGTGCTCCTCTCATTACGCCAACAATATTTTCTATGAACATATGAAACATACAGAGATCCATTGTCATTTTATTAGACAAAATCTTAACTACCAATGCTACATGCTGTGGTTTGAAACTTCACAAATAAACTACATATGTAATTGGAGTTTGTGTGTATATATCATAAACACATTAATTTCATATATAACTGTAAAATTACATGGTGAACACATTATTTCTGTTAAACCATACCACACAAATAACCATACAGTAAATGTTGAAAGCTATCACCATGCACACGTTTTCCAGAAAAGAGATCGAATATCATGCACATATATCGTCGTCAAGCAACATATTTTTCCCTAAGCCTTGGAATCATAAACAACGGTTTCTCCCTCCTCAATCCTCCAGCATGCAATACATCAGCTGTATCCAGATTCTCAGGGTTTTCCCCGTCAGGAAGGCTCCAATCAAAATAATGGATTAAACACGCCACCACCAGCTGAACATTTCGGAACCCCATTTGAAATCCAGGGCACATTCTTCTTCCTGAGCCGAAAGGTACAAACTCAAAATGGTTTCCCCTGAAATCAACTTTCGAGCCAAGAAACCTGTCAGGTTTAAAGCTTGTGGCATCTTTCCAGTTTCCAGGATCCAACTGAATAGTCCATGCATTCACCAGCACTATGCTATCCTTTGGGATTGTATAATCATTCAGGACACAATTTTCCAGGGCCTGATGGGGCACCAGGAATGGCGCTGGAATGTGGAGTCTCAGGGTTTCCTTCACACATGCCTGGAAATATTCACATGTGGAGAGGATTGAATCGTTGATCACGGTAGTTTTTGTTCCCATGGCTTCTACGATCTCTTGACGAACCCTGGATAAAATGTCCTGGTTTCGCATCAGCTCTACCATCAACCATATTGTTGTTACCACTCCCGAATCGCCTCCAGCAATCAATAGTTCCTAGGTACGTATATGTATGAAACAACCCTCAGGATTATTCAACTATAGGGTAAATTAGAGAAAGTTTTCCTGAAAGTATGAGGTTAATGACAAAAGTAAACCTTTTACTTTGAATTATTGGTTGGGATATCCCACTTAATCATCTATAATTTTTTATTTATTTTGTTTCGAATCAGCCCAGTATTAGTAGCTAAAGTCCGCTACTATAACTAATTATGATTGGATTGCAATTATAAAATTATTTATACCATTTAAATCCCATCACACCAAATTGAGGCTTTAGTTAGTGCAATTACAGGATGCAACATTCTGACCATTTTTAGAAATTAAAAAAAACTTCCCCAATTTAATTATAACATTTACATGCCATGGCCTATTGTAAAATGACTGTCCAAAACTTGATGAGACGGTGGGTCTCTATATCCAGAAATCACATACAAAAAAAAAAAAAAACTCACATACAAGGCGGTCAAACTAAAGTATGAATTTTTTGAAGTTTTAATTTTATTTCAAAAATATATATATTGGGTCTGATGAAAAGTATGTAATAGGACTACTGAGCTTTTATCATAAAAGGTCAAAATGATCAATAATTGAGTTTAAGGACTAAAATTATTACTATTTTGAAAGATAGAGAACTGAAATCGTTGCATCCAAAAATAGAGGACAAAATTGTCAATCCTTTAGAGATACATGACCTAAAGCCACAATTAAAAATTATAACTTGGACTGCCATGTCATCAAATATACCGAAAGCCACAATTTAAGTGCTGTCATGACTGATATCGTAGAATTTTCCAACCAAATTAGTTAAAAATCAGTAGCTATAATTTTTAAAGCAATTATATGACCAAATTATAAATTTTAATTTGAAAAGAATCAAAATCATCACCTCTAATTTACCAGACTAAAATTGCATTTTTTATAAGATTATTGTAATTAATACTAACTTTATGTATTGAGATTCACTGACTTGTCTATTATGCAGCATATAGAAAGGAAGTGGGTCAAACCATTAATACGAAGCATATAAGGTCGTCCGGGAATGCATTTTCGAGAAGAACATCTAAGAAATCTCGACCCTTATCAATACTTCCATTTCTTGATCTTCTTTGCTTGAGAATATCTTCCCACAAACACATCACCTTCCGTCGCAAAATCTTTCCGTCTCTTTTCCTCCAAAAATAAACCCTTCTCAGAACTGGAAATAGATCAAGCAGCCCTGGTGTCAAAAAAACCTCCTCAATTTCATTCACCAAATCCTTCGCCATTTCGCCTTTTCCCCAGTTCTCATAGCCAAGCAGGTTTCTTGAAGCTAAAACATTTGCAGAGATATTAAAAAACGTCGCTTTTAATACGTCGTCAAGCTTTACTACTTCACCTTCTTTCCCAACCAAATAGTCCATCATCTCCATCAGTACCTTCTCCTTCCTTCCTTTGCCTTTCGACTCAACTTCTCTTAACGTGGAGAAGAGATCCATTATGCTGCAACTTGCATATTCAAACATACCGCTGCATTCCTTGGACGTCGACCGCATCGTGTATGACTGTGATGTTGTTGGGAATGCATAAGATATTGACGGTGAGTACCTCCCGGAGAAAACCCGGTCGTGAGTTTTGAGAATAGCCTTGGCAGTGGCTGGTGATGATGCAACTACTAGGAGTTGGGCCCCAAGCCTCATGGAGATGAGAGGACCATAGATTTTGGCTAGGTTATGAAAGGCTACATGGGGTTTGTTTCTCAATTGGGAAATGTTCAATAGGACTTGCCATGCATTAGGGCCTGGTGGAAGTTTTGTTGATGCTTCAAATATCAAATGCTTTAAGAAGAGGACAAGAGGTAGAAAAACAAAAAGAGAGAGGAGCCCTGCAACTTGTATCATATTGTTGTGTTAATTTTAAAGATGGGATTTCTCAAAGGCTTAAAGAATTAATCAGGACCAAGACTGCTATCAACTTAAATACTTCTCCTTCATGAGCACTGTGCTTTTAAGGGTAAACTGCAATTTACCTACTTGTAATATGAAACGGGAAATAATCCTTCGATAGACAAAAAAAAGAAGGGATAATTACATTGTTTTCTCTTAAAATTTGGTATAATTATACATAAACTTCCTATACTTTGGACTCTATCTAATGAATAAATTCCTTCACTAATCAAAATTCAATAAATTTGTTGATATTAACAAAAAAATTGATTGAATATTCATATTTATTTTTGATTGACTTATTATTAATTTATTACAGGTCAAATAATATCAACTGTTCATATATATTTGATATATAAATTAATAGCTCATATCCATTTAAATTAAATTAATAGTATTTATACAAGTTCAAAATAAATTTATTAAGTAAATAAATACGTAAAATATACATACACGTATATGCATGTAATATTAGTAAAACAGATAGAAAAATACACACAAAATCAAAGGGTGGGGCAGGTAGAGGGAAGGCGGTCGCTGATCTGGAAGGTCGTGGGAAGGGAGAGGCGGCATAGGTAAGGGAGAGGGTAAGAGGGAGGGGGGGCACGAAAGGGGGGAGACAGGTGGCCCCCC
>NC_026151.1:10176107-10201152 GCF_000512975.1 Sesamum indicum
GAAAAGAGGGGGGTGCCGCACGTAGTGGAGGAGAAAGCTGCACCCACCATTGGGAGGGATGGTAGGGAGGGGGCGGCAGCGCCTCGCTAATTAGCAAGTAAAATTTTCATTATTAATCTATATTATTTAATATATATATTAAGTAATTCGTTGCTAAATTCTTTAGTAAATATTTTTTTATTGCTAAATTCATTAGCAAGTAAATTCTTGTATTAAATGACGTAGATTAGAAATAAGATGTTAACTTGCTCTTAGCTCGATAATGATTTTTTTCATAGCTATTGAGTCATTTTCTTATAGTGTGAGTATTTTATTTTTGCATATTATTATTATTGAAGAGTTTTCAAATTTAATTTGTAATTCATTAGGAGTATTTGAAACTGTTTAATAGAAAGTAGCGAGAAATAAAGAGAAAAATGGTGAATTGATAAACTGACAAAAAGTAATCCTTTTCTCCAATTGATATATATTGTTCACCATCCTACTATCTTTAAAATTTATTTTTTTTGAATCATACCAAAGAAACTTATATATCTCCCATATAAAATAAATTGCAGTTGTTTTCTCCGTTTCACCTTTCTTTTCCTCTTACGGAATCAAACGAGTTTTAGTTGAAAACAAACATTAGTGAGTGAGACGAAACGAGCAGTCGAAAACAAAATTAATAAAGGAAGAATGAAAGAGAAGGAACACTAAGTTAAGAGGAAAAAATAAGTTGAAAATGGAAAAAATAACTAGGAAGAGAAAAATAAGTGAGAGAAGAGAAAGAGACATTGCATATCCAACTTAGGGTTGCGTAGTTAGTTCCGCTACAAAGATACATACCAAGACTCAAGTCTTGTGCCAGTTGATGCCTCCTCCACTGTGAGTAATCCTCTTGGATTTGAATAAAGACAAGTGTACTCAACTCCATGCTTACGATGGTCATTTTCATTGCACTCGGGAGAAGTGCTTGCCTATGATTGCCCAACTCATCTACTCAATTAAATAAATATAGTTAAGATTTAAGTTATACGCACACATCCAACCTGTGCTCCTGTTACTAATATATATTAAGCTTAAGTCCCCTAAAACAACTAATTTTTACAAGGTTCGTGTTGGTATCTCAACCAACGCAAAACCCCTAGAGACATCCCTCTTCTTTCTTCAGACAATATCTGTATAAGATTCTCTCTCTCTTGCTCCTAAAATTGTGAAACCTAAGATAATTAACAATAGAAATCTCCCTCTATGTTTACATCCTTGGCAATTAAAGTTACGGTCAGGATCTGCTCTTCATATAAAATTATAACATACACATCCCCTATATTTAATAATAGATGTTAAGAAAAGAATACCGTACAAGTCGAATGGTGCGATTATTCCCACATCGAAAGAGGAGAGGTAAGGCTCGAAATCGGGGTATACAAAACTACAACTCGCGTGGAATGTATCAGCACGCAGCTGCGTAGTGAGCACAGAGCGAACTATTCTTTCGCCTTTTACTAAAGAATACCGTGTGCTCGCTGCATTCAAGCAGCATACGCCCATTTTTGGAGGGACTTTCCATTTGATGGAAGGCCCCAACAATCAAGTCAGAAATCCTCTTACCATTACCTGTTGATGGTTTCGATGTTGGATGAATAATCAGTGGCATCAAGCCCCACATACTTTGGCTCTAATTCTGCAGATTACTGTAGTTTTTATTTATTTGCTATTCGTTCTCGGAATGGAGAAACCCACATTAATAGCAAGATTTGATATGGGGATATAAAAATATATCTTTGTGAATGAATCGAGATTCACAATCAAGCTCGGACTCGACTGAAGATCCAACTGGAGGACGGTTGACCCAACCTGTCATTGTGGCATCGTCATGCGACCTGTGGGAGACATAAATATCAACTCATTTATTACAGTCAGGCATTTATTAGGATCGTTCTGACATTAACTATATTCTGACTTCATCTTCATGTCCTAACTCAACGATGACCCTAACGAGCTCCTCTGATGTCTAATTATGTTTCTGTCTGCATTCAACCTATGAAGTGTGGGCAAGTTCTTGTAACTAAGTTCATTATTATGGTTTAGGCCATCTGGAAAGCTAACATGCATACAACTGTAAGAATTGTACATAAGTTTGACAAGACAGCGCAACATATCAACCTAAGACTTTGTTAGAACACAACTTATATTTCAACACGAGTGATTTCCTGAACAGCTAGTTCAGAAAACACAATCAGATTCTCCCACAAAGACGAGTTAAATTCCTTCAGCTTTAAAAGTGTAAAGACAAGTTAAAGCCGGATAGGTTATTGAACAACTAAATCTTAATTTTATTACCATTATTGCAAGTTCATATCTTGATTTAATCTTAGAACACAGAGTTCTTAACAAAGATGGCTGTCTTAAACAAATTAAACACAAATCCGAAAACAATAACTTTAAGTCATAAGATTTTTGGTGCTGTATTGCATTTTTTGGTAGTGTATAGAAAGAGCATAACTATCATCTGCATCAAAAGATTTGGAGAAATGATAAATTCTTGAACACAATGCCATGGTGGGAAAGCTGTTGTCGGGAGCTGAATGATGTAGTTGTTGAGAATTTTTAGGCTTCCCAACCCCTCAGAAGAGTAGCCCGAGCAACACGGTTCACTCCCAACGTAAAAGCGCCCATGCGAAGATCACAGTTGTGAGATTTACACAGGCCCTTGATGTTATGGAAGGCTCTTGTCATGTATCTCTTAAGCTCTTGATTGACCTTCTCTTCATCCCACATAAAGCCTTGAATGTTCTGTAAAACCAAGTTACACGACAGTAAGTTTCTAGGTGGATTTCACTTAAATTCATAGCTGTCAACTCTTGTGGTTATGTAAAGAAAGACTATTGAAAAAAATGCGAAGATTTTTATCATGTAACGTGATGTTAGAAAAGATTTTCATCAGTTCTCCATTGACTTCATGCAAATAATGGATCACCAATTATCTTTTATAGCAAGTTTGGGTTCGTGAATATTACCTGAACCCACTCAAAGTAGCTAACAGTCACTCCTCCTGCATTTGCATAAATGTCGGGAAGAATTGTAACTCCTTTTTTCGACAAAATCTGTCAAAAAGTATGAAATTACATCATTAAACAGTATTAGTGTAGTAGTTAAACAAACACAAAATCAATTGAACACAATTCGGCACCTCATCTGCTTCTGGGTCGGTAGGATGATTTGCAGCTTCTATGATGAATTTGGCCTTGACATCTCCAGCATTTTCTCTTCAAAAAAGAAAAGAACCGGTGCAAATTAGCTGGAATGTCTCAATCAAAGTTGGCGAACCAATCTTTTTCATCTTCATATTCGTCTTCTCTTATAGATGGATTTAACTTGTATGCAGTCAATGACTGTTTTTTCTCAACATGTTTCTCTTCATGCCACAAAAGAAAGCTTATAATGGATAAACTGAACTCAAAGGGAATTACGCACTCATCAAGCTATTTCAGTCCTATATTGGAAAGAGAACAACTATTCATGATTTTTCCTTGTACTTTGAGAAAATATTGCTATGGTTTCATAGCTAGCACTAAAAGGTGTCCAAACTGATGTATCATTTCCTTAAATAAGCAAAGATACTTCCAACTTAAGTTCTGGTAATACATGGCAACGAGAAGTTAATTTGCTATTTTTAAAAGTTGTCTTTTCTCTAGACGAGTTCTTTGTTCCATGGCTTGGACCTTGGGAGCAAAAAGCATTTGGCGAAAGAGGAAAGTTAACTTTTGTTGGAAGAAAATGCCAAACCTGTTTAGGACTCCGCCAAGAGCACATGGTATGAGAACATCACAATCATGCGTAAGCAAATCATTTGGATCCATCGCATCGGCACCAGAAAAATCAGCTAATTTTCCTGTGGCGTCTTTGTGCTGAAGCAAGTCCAGTATATTAATTCCATTAGGGTTCTTCACTGCTCCAGTTATGTCACTCACTGCAACAACCTTGCCACCTCTTTCATGAATAAGCCTTGCAGCCCACGAGCCAACATTTCCAAACCCCTTTTTTTATTATATAAAAAAAGAAAGAAAAATGTAAATATGGACATGGTTAAGAAAAATAAAATTTAACAAAAATGTTTAAATAGAAATAATACCTGAATGGCAAATGTTAAACCCTTTATTGACTTTCCATGTTCAGCAAGTAATGCTTCGGTGGCATATACAACTCCACGCCCTGTTGCAGCCTCCCTACCCAGTGAACCACCAAGATCCTGGCATATACAGAAAACAAACACAGTGCTTAGATGAGTTCTGATTTTAATTTGCACGATATAACTAATTATTGTTTTTTCCTTCTTTTTTCCAATCTTCACTTACAATTGGTTTTCCTGTAACAACTGCAGGAGAGTAACCATGGAATTTTGAGTACTCGTCCAGAATCCAAGCCATGGTCTGCACATCTCAAATAAACCATAAATTTTATTTTCTGACGAATGAGTTGAATAGTACAGTAAAGTTACTATATAGTCACCTGAGCATTAGTACCCATATCTGGTGCTGGAACATCGGCATTAACTCCGATAAGATCATGAATTTTTTGGGTGAATACTCGAGTAAGACGTTCCAACTCACTTGTGCTTAAGTCTTTTGGAGAACACCCAATTCCACCCTTAGCCCCGCCATAGGGAATATCTGCTACAGCAGTCTTCCAAGTCATCAGTTGAGCAAGAGCATTCACCTCATCAGGGTCAACCTATCGGCAAAAGGTATGAGTAACTTAGAACAATATAGAATAAACGTGTGTGTCTCTTTATTTACAATCAGAAAAGACAATTAATCAAGGTATCCGTTGAGCTTTTGCGGGAAGTGAAATAAGTGAAAGAACTCACCACAAAAACTTCATAAATAAGTAAGAAAAGAACTGAATGCATGATTTTGACTCAATTGTCAATAAAATCAAAGATCAAAAGTCTTGTTTAAAATTCCACTTTTTCCTTCTTAATTTTTCTTTTCGATTGGATAGGAGAGGACAGATTTGTTCATGCTACTCTTTAGCTAAGGCTAGTGCATAAATTTAGCAGCATAAGTTTCCTCCTAGACCAAACCCGAGATGTGCTGCTAGAAAATGGAAGAAACGGTACATTTAATAAGTCGTTTGTCCATAATGGTCGATCCCTAAACCAGAAGACACTAAAGCAGAGTTCCCATCAAGATTACATAGAAATACAACATCATTTGAGAAGTGAGTTCAACAGTTTCCATCTCATGGTTGAAGATCCATTTGTTTTTGTTTAGTGAAGAGTCTCAACAATACTTGATTACAGATTAAGAAAATTACTGTTAGTTCTCAAGAATTTGATCGAACACTTCTATTTCACAGCTCCAAGTTTAGTCTAACTTCTGCACCTGAAACAGGACACCGAATCTAACATCACATTATGATTAAGTAAACATCGTCAGGTTTCATTACTACAGAGCCTGAAGAATGCAGATTTACACAGGCTGAAGTTCAAGATAAATTTAGCCCTTGCAATCCACAAACAAAAGTGCGAACCGTGTCCGAAGACTTGTTATTTCAAGATAGCAAAGCATTTCAAGATCCAAAATCCAAAAATCACTATAATCACCAATCCCTCACCATTCCACTACCAACCCCCACCCCACCCCATCCGGGCACATAAGAAATACAGGACTAGAATAACAGGTGAACTGATAGGAACACAACATACTAACATAAAAGCATCAAACATTAAAAATATATATATAAAAAAGAAAATGAAACCTCTGGATGGTATCTGATCCCTCCTTTCATGGGCCCACGGGCATTATCATGTTGTACTCTAAATCCAACGTAGGACACCAGTGTCCCATCATCCTTGGGGATTGTACACTCCACCTGATCAAAACCCAATACCAAACAACCTTGAAAATCTCCATGAAACTTTACAAAGGCACACAGTACTGGAAAAAGCTTCAATCTTTTCAAGCCCCTTTCGAAATTGACAAAAGTTCATGCGATCAGAAATAGTACGTATTACCATCAACATAAACTACTAATACAAACCCACAAACCTTGATTTCTCTAAAGGGGATCAAAAGACTCTTCTCGATCTTGGAGTCCAGGCCCAGAATGCGGGCCGCTTTCATGAAATTCCGGTTGGTGGCTGCAAGAGCATTCATTTTATACAAGATCTCCCTGGAAATCAAATTCTTTAAGCTGGAATAAATTTACCCAGAAAATCAAGACCAATTAAATCAGCCCAAATAGCCAGAAAAGGCAAAGAAAGAGAGCCTGAGACTGCTGAAGAGTCAATGCAAGTATAATACTACTTGGACAGGATCATGAGAATTTGAGGCTGCTATATAGCGAGCTGTATGTGCATGTGTGCACATATACATACATATATATATACATATGTACATATGAAGTTGGGGGGTGGGGTGCTGCGGTTGTTGGACACATGAAAATCACAAGGGGCATGAGAAGAGAAGAGGGTTGCAGCTATATGTGAGAAGTCAACTACTTGGACTACCCAAACTCTCCAATCTTGGAGAAAGAGTTGAGACCGCCATTCGCAAATTACATTTCTACTCCCGATTCAATAATTTTGCTTTTTCTGTTTTATTGAATTTTAAAAATAAACTCAAAATTACAAAAATTCTATTCATTTATTAATGCCTCAAAATCATAAAATTTCGACACATCTAATTTTATATTTTACAGAATTTATGAGATTATATGTTTTCAATTTCAAAACCATTTAAAAATTTCTTAAAACATATAATAAAATATATTGAGGTTCTTTAATTTTGAGACAATTTTAAAAATTTTGTAAAATAAAAAGCTAAAAGTATTAAATTCCTATCATACAAATTAAAAATATAATTTCGCGGTGCGACAACAATTCTCTGTTCAACTTCCACAAATACCCTTATTTTCTTTCATCAATTGGAAAGCAAAAATGTTGCTTTTCTTTTTTTAGTTAATTTTTTTTAAATTAAAAATTAAGTTCTAAATATTATTAGAGGGAAAAACAATATTTCTATCCTTTTTTTCAATTCATATGATTTTTTTTAATAGACTGCTAACTTCCAAGAAATGAATTATTTGAAATAATTAAACTCATCCGTAAGTCTCTAATATCTAGAGATGTGTAATAATTCATAATGTTATAATATGTTATATTTCCTATTTTTTGTAATTTATTTATTTTTCTTCTCAAACGATTTGCAACAAAAATAAAATATTACAGTGAGGGAGAGATTTATGCTAAAACATTATGGAGAAGTTGAAAGAATTCATTATGACCAAAAAAGTCAATTTACCTTAAAAGTTATAAATAACTTGTACTATATTATACAACCAAAAATACACTCCTCGCTCTTTAATGAATTATAATTAATAGTACAATGACATTTTTACCCTTTGGCTCATTTACTGGATTTCACCCCAAATTAATGCATTATTTTTTTCTAATGGAGTTTTTGACTTTTGGTGAAATGAAATCACTTTATACATTCATCATTATTGATTCGAGATCAATCCACATTTTCTTTTGAGATAATTATAAATTAATTTTATAGAACCAAATACCCGTATTTGTACAGATCTGGCATAATCTGCAATTCCCAAGTATACAAATATCGGATGGCCTCAGTTCTGGGTTATTGGGTGTTTTGCAATTATGAGGGTATATCGATCTTTTTATCATTAAGTTCAATATATCTCATCACAACATAATATGATTTAGAACGAATAGAAAATGAATGTAATACGATTTCATTCGTCAATCATAAATAATATATATATATATATATATGTATTCTTAGATTTCAAAATTTAACAGCCATCAATAAGAGCTTTCTCCGTT
Organism: Sesamum indicum; assembly: GCF_000512975.1. Classification (NCBI taxonomy): domain Eukaryota; kingdom Viridiplantae; phylum Streptophyta; class Magnoliopsida; order Lamiales; family Pedaliaceae; genus Sesamum; species Sesamum indicum. The sequence goes on from NC_026151.1 coordinate 10,183,939, forward strand.
GATAAAATTTGAAATCTTTACGTCTTCAATTCCAATTTCAATAGGTACAACTATGCCCACCTAATATGAATTTGTGTGATTTCCTTTTTTATTTGAGTGAAATAGATAAACTTTTATTTATTAAGATATATTAATTATAATTATTAATATTAAATATTTATATCTAACGATAATCCATAACTATACTAAATATATTAATAATCAATAACGGATAATTATATCTAATCAACTATTACGATTAAAATAGAATTACACCTGTCGGCTATGTAAATTTATCCCTTAATTATTTGGTGTGCTCGATTAGTTATTAATTTTTGCACAAATACACATGAAATGCAATTGATGAATGGCTATTTCAAGTAATTAGATAATGATATGTCAATCAAAAGAATTGACCAGATTTGATCTACTTTATTATTTTTCATCCAACGTGATGAGATTCCATCTCGTGATTGGTGATGGAGAAGTCTTGTGTATAATAATATATTGGGATAATTAGACTCCCTTCCCTTGAAAATTTGATATAATTATACATAAATACCCTGATTTGAAAAAATTACACCTATCACTCTTGAGGTTTGCTTTCGTTTAACAAATAAGTTCATCCGTTAGTCAAAATTCACTAAATTTGTTGATATTAATAAAAAAATTAAATCAAAATTGATATCTACCTTAAATTGACTTATTGCAGGTCAAATAATTTTTTTTCAACTAAACTGCTCTTATAATGGTAGAACTATACTTCCTCACATGCATTAAACTGTGAAGACGTATAAGAATAATTTTGGCATAAAAATATTTATTTGACCTGTAATAAATCAATAATAAGTCAATCGGAGATAAATATTTTTTTTTTTCCAATTTTTTTGTTACTATCGTCAAGAGACTTATTTGTTAGATAAAAATCAACTTCATGGGTACTAAATATAATTTCTCAAACTTCAAAAGATTTATATACAATTACACTAAACCTAAAAAAAGGAGAGTATAATTATCCATAATATAAGTCATGGAAGAGTTATCAACTTCTATTTTTTTAATTCGTTTAATTGGGGAATTGCAGAATACATATTATTATAATAACATTATGATATTAAACATTACATTCACATTTCATATTCTAATTACATAATTGCATAATATAAAAATATAGAACAACTATCTCAATGTGTTTAATACTAGTATGGATGAATGGATGGTTCAATAAAAAATGTTGAAAAGTAAAAGAAAAATAAATACATATAATTTGGGGGGTGGGGGTTTACACTTGTCACCCCTTTAAAAATATAAAATTATATTTACACCCCGTACAAGAATTCTCCATTACCATTTAACTACTTCTGTGAAGATTCGAACGGAAAATGCTGATATAGATAATATTGAGAGTTTCTTCATTTGTCAATGGCTATTTTTTTTAAAAATAATTCAAGAATAATATTTTATTAAAATTACGCCTTGTCGACTTTAGACATACTAAATTTATCCCCTTACATATATAAAATTATTACTAGGATATCTTCGTCAATAGATTATATGAAGTGCTAAATGAGAGATAAAATTTAAAATTATATAAATTTTTGAGTTAATTACACTCTCATCCCCTGAAGTTTGATGTAGTCACATATAAACCCGCTATGGTTTGAAAAATTACATCTAGCACACCTAAAATTTGCTTATGTCTAACAAATAAGTCCTGATCTAAATTTATTGAACTTGCTTATATTAAAAAAAAAAAAATCTACATTCATTTGATTTATTACTGATTTATTGTAGGTCAAATAAATCTTTCTATCACCAAATCGCCCTCACGTCTTCACGAGTTAATGCATGCAAGGCGGTACATCATCACCGTTGTAAGTGTAGTTTAATCAGAAAAAAAATACTTAACCTGCTATAAGTTAATAAGTCAACCGAGGGTAAATATCAATTTTCATTTATTTTTTTGTTAATATCAACACATTCAGTAAATTTTGACGAACGGAGGAACTTATTTGTTCGACGAAAACAAACTTTAGAGGTGTTACATGTAATTTTCCAAACCACATAAGATCTACATGTAATTATACTAAACGTTAGGTAAAAAGAATGTAATTATTCCTAAACTTTTTTATTGACATCAAGATTTTCCATCTAAATCCTAATGAAAGAGTTAACACAATTATAAACAAAGAATTCTTGAAAAGGGTACACGTGTAATTTAAAAAAACTCCTTAGGAAAAAATGTAATTTTATACTTTTAGAGGGATAATAGTGTAATTATCCCTATTATCAGATTATCACTTTAATTAGACTCAATTATTCACATAATAAATATATGGTTCATATATTGCAACTGGCCATAAATCATACCCCTGAAAATAGATTAATTAGCTGGGATTCAACAAGATAGGCTTACGCCCTTCAAGTTTATTATTATTTTCCAAACATTGACGCTTGAATTTTGGGCCACGAGAGTCGCGAGAGATAAACGCAACATGAACGTTCAAACACGTTTTCGAGTTGCTAACTTCCCACGACTTTGACATTCTCTTATATATTAATATTTTAGGATTAATTACATTTTGACCCCACTTGAAAATACCAAATTATATTTTTCTTCCAGAAAAAAATAAAATTTATACTTACCCTAAAATTCTCTATTTAAGCCAAATCGCCTTCCTGCAAAGTTTAGGCGAAAAATACTAACATCTACAGAAAATTTACATAAATTTTTAATTTTACTATTCATTTAACAATGTAAACGTAATATATAAAAAGTCAAAAAGATGTAATTATAAAAAAAATATTCATGAATTATAACCATAATAAAAAGTAGTCGTTTATAAATGAATAAACTAGTTATTTTTCTAAATGTTTTTTATTTCTTATATAAAGGTGAGGTGTATCATTGTTGCATATGTTTCTTGAAACACTAGATGAAGTATTTGAACCAGACATTTTCCAGAAATAGTTGCAACAATAATGGTAATCTCATTCCATATATAGGAAGTAAAAAGCATGAGCGCAAAAAAAATGACTAGATTTTTCATTCATTTGCAGCTATTTTCTATGCAATAGTTATAATTTAAAAGCAATATTTTATTACAAGTATAAAGACATTACACCCTTCGGGGCCAAGTGTAAACAATGAATTCTTGAAAGGGGGTGTAAGTATAATTTTAAAATTTTTTTAAAAATAGTGCAATTTCACATTTTCAAATGGGGTTTAAGTGTAATTAACTCTATAATTTATTAATAAGTATAGGTGGAAAAAAAAACAAAGAGGATGAGCGATCTGAGTGAGGTCAGGCGATTCTTATCTGTTACAACCAATAATCTGAAGCTGAATAAACAAACATAAGGTGAGGTGGGAACCCAAGAAAAAGTACAATTCTGTTGTGGCTCCACATCACTGCTGTAAGATCAAATGAAGAAAGAAAACAAGTGCTTGCTTACACAAGAAACATATCCACACAGATCCATCCTAATCTTGGAGGGCCACACAGCAATAAAGTAATTAACACATGCTACCAAAAGATCAAACACCTCATCTCATCCATCATCTGGCTTCATTACTTTAGAGTATATTGGAGAAAACAGTCATCACACTCAAATGCAATACCATAAGATGAATAGAGTAAGGGATGAGGATGCTAACCTATATGCAGCATGAACCTGTAGATCAGAATATGATAATGTTATAAAGTAGAGTGTTGATATCGTTGTGTGACCGTTCACGTTCAAGTTGAGCTGCGCTAAGACCTGCATGATAGCTCGATGAGTCGGTATCTATTTTGATATGGAGATCCACATGATAGAAGTGAAACAGTAAAGCCACGGGACATCGATCAGGAATCTTCAAACAGAGTTTTTCACTCCACTAGAAAAACATAGCACACATCATCTTAACTAAAAGGGCTAACCTTAGCGTTCTCAATCCACTACCATATTACGGCTAGACATCTTGCAGGCAAACACAGAGATATGTGAATTGGTGTCTAAAGCTGCACTTGCACAACAAAGCACTTGGTGTATGCATGAGCCTAAAACCATGGCATATAAATTTTAAGCTGTTTTTAATTGGCACCTTCTGCGACAAAATCAGACAATGCAAGCCTTTCTAAAACACAAGGAAATAAGTCAACTGCAGAGGTATAACATAAAGCTCCATTACTATTTTTCCATTAAAATGAAGACACATCCTCCCAACTGGAAGCCATCCGCTCTAGTTTTCACTTTAGATAGATGGCGTAAACATGTGCATCAAGCTAATCACAGACGGGTAATAAAGATGAACACTCTATCATAGCAGATGAATCTGCAAAATTGAGTTGAAATAAGTTCAGCAGTCGCTCACAGGGTGAGATGCCCCTCCGTCATACAGATTATTCATGGATATCTGAAAATGCACATGCATACGCACACAAGAACTCGTCTCCCAACCCAAACCGTTTTGAATCGATTCCTACTAGAGGTCTTGTGTTCAAACTTGTATGTGTGCATTTTTTTAAAGAAAAAACACGCACACAAGAACTCATGTTCAAGTGTCCACAAACTTACAATCATTAACACAAGTAAGGTGTGTGGACAGTGTTAGCATTATTTAGATCTTTTTCTCCATTTTCGTTATTAACTGCAAAGAATTTGCCCCAACAATTTCCCCACAGAATATTAGTGGAGTATTGGTATGCAACACCTGTAAATAACAGAGGTTCAGAAGACAAGTACTCTTGAGAAGCTGATGAATGGGTTCATACAAGCTAGACGTATTAGTAGACAGAACTTCCTCTCGTCCAACTAAACAAGTTTCATTCCACCCCTAATAAGCATGAAGATATACCGGCCACTGGATAGCAAATTCTGCTCAAGGCTTGACATGGAGAGTGGAGACTAGAAAAATCAAAAGCTAAAATGCAAAAAAAGAAAAAAAAAAATTACATAATGCTATCTACAGAACTACTAGAGTTTTCTTTCTTTTTCCTTTTTGTCCAAAATTCCAAATACAGTTTTGTCAATGCTCTTTCATCAAACTTGTACATACATTAAAACCTAGGAAAAGGCCCTCACTATTGTATTAAGACCGCTACGAAGTTGCAGGGCGATGTTGGAATCACCCGTCTTTCCTGCTTGAATTGTCACGTATGCCTAATTAGCATAGGAAACTTGAATCATCTTATTAAATAGAATATTTAAAAAAAAAAAAAAAGGTTACTTTCTCTTTCTTCTATCAATCCCGCTATTTCTTGGGTCATTCTTTACGAAAGTAGATCCAGGGCCAATGCCATACGGCATTGGGGAGGGAGCTTGAGCTGCAGCTGGAGAAGGCACAGGAGGAGCAGTGGTGGCAGCAGCTGTAATAGTCGTAGGTGGCAAAGCTGGAGGAGCCACAGAAGCTGAGGGTGCATTTGCAGGTTCAGGAAGTGGCTTTGGTAGTATGTGCTTCAATCGGTTGTTTCTATAATTCTTCCAAAAGTAAAATTGCTGCCTATGCGCCAATTCCTATAAGCTCCAGACAACATGATAATGATTAGATCCTAACAAAGATCTAACTGTAAGATAATTTATAATTTATTTCGATGAATAAAAAATGGCATTAGAAACATAATTGAATCCATAGAAAACAAAACAATGTCATTAAGAACTAATGCTTCTCTATTTGCGACTAAATTAATTTAATAAAATAAACTAAACCAACGATCCATATCCAAAAGGAATTTTAAAGTAAATAGAGTAAGACCTTGTTTGCAGGATGTGCCATTGCATTCCGGAAATTTGGATTTTGGAGAAGCTCAAGAAAGAAGAGACAATGAGGATACCTGACAACAAGCCAAAAATGAGTTTCTTAAACCTTGTAAGCATGATACATTTTCGACATGAATGCAGTTAATACAAAGAGCTCCAGTTGAAAACAACTTATATTCCCAGAGTGGTCATGAACCAAAGAACAAAATTTAAATAAAAATGTACATAGGCAGTAACTTGAACTTGGAGCTCACATAATAAACTTTATGTACTCAGGCCTTTGCCAATATTGAAGATATTTCAGATATCCAATAAATGCTTCATCTTCAAAATACCGGTTTTGAGCCAAATCTGCGTCAATGTGAGGACGAATCAACTTACACAGAATTCATAATAAAAGTAGTACTTCCCTGTAAGATTAAGCACAATAGCCTAATCACAGAGATAAATTTGGCAACAAACTAATAAATACAAGTATGTGTTCGTGGGAGATGATGACTCAGTTTAACTTGGCTATAACTCTGTTTGAGCAATGCGACAATCACTACTAAAAAGTGGCAGAACAATACTTTATGTATTGTATAGCTGATAAAGAATTTAAACACAGAGTTTGTAAGTGAATTCACCAATAAAAACATTGCATGTTTTCAAATTGGATATCTGAAAATGTTAATCACGTGTCTCATTTGATAAGGTAAAAATATGATAATTCAAGGTTATGAAATGCAGAAAGAGAACCAAAATACCAAAGTCTCTAGGACACAAGTCAATGGCAACATGTTTCATTAAGAAGTACACATAGTTTAGATTGAAACCCTTCTATAGGTTATTCTAGAGAAACTTCAGAAGCTTGAGATTTTCCAGAACCTCTTTCTCTTTGCACTAGCCTCCTCCCAAGTCCCAACCCCAGCTACATTTATCCAATTCCAAAGCAACAAGTCATGATTCCAGCAATGTGCATAAATAAAAATGGTAAAAGAGAACAACTCCGACTCTAATTAACTGCATGATATAGCAAATTTAGCACCACAAGCCATTTAATAACCGAAATTCTATGACCATGGGAGTTATCTGTTTGCATATCAATCTGCCGCTACAATTGATATGCTCATTAATAATACATAAAGAAAAAAAGAAAATATGCACAATTTTTTTGGGAAAACATTAACACAGTCACATGAACATAGGAGCAGCCTAATGTGCCTATTAAGGCAATCCCTTTTCCCAGAAATAGCTGGTGAATCCTTTCTGGTGAAACAGATATTACAAGGTATGGTTAAAATGAAACTACTCAGTTTGGCACTGCATTTGAAAATATATGATAAAACGAACGTATCCTTTAATATAGATTTGATAGCAATTGATTATTTTGGAGCTTGGATCAACATGTTTAGAAAAGTAAAAGTTATAAGATCACATCAGACTGAACGGGCCAAGCCCAAGTAGCTGCCTAAAGGATAACAACATTGTGATTTCCCAACAACTTCACAATTAAGTTTGACATCAAAATGTGGTTATCAGTTTCTCTGACATCAATTAACTAGTCACAAACTAAAAAATGTGAAACAATTAACTAGCCACTCGGTAAAAACCAGTTAAAGAAGCACAAAAATTGAGAGAAGGGTGTTGGATGGATAGCATACTCGAGATATTCCAGGCGAAAATAACAGAAAAATTACATACAATGGATATAAGTCGGATTAGCAAGGCACTGAACAAATTCGAGCTCAAGCAAGAACCGCTGGCGGCCATCATCTGGATCCTTGTACTTATTTTTGGGCCTGCAGTTGAATAAACATCCATCACACTGAAAAAACTGGGAGGATAGGGAAACGAAAAATATTTCTTGCAGCTTACGAGGATGGAGGATCCGTTAGTTCCATGGGTGAATCTTGATCGGAAGCCATGGGATTAAACCCTAATTGATTAATTGAACCCCAAATGGTTCCCCCTTGCTCGTTTCAAATTCGGGGAACAGAGAAAAGAGGCACCCACTCGGCCGTTTCCACTCGCGCTTTTCAATATATCAGTAAATCGCATTAGATGAAGTAGTAATCATGGTTTAAAATTTCAATACCTTTTTTTTTTTTATATATATAGAATACCTTTTTATATTAAGTAAACTTTTTAAACATAAGGGAGTTTTTAACAATTTTTTTAAAATATATGGGATTTGATGTATTTTAGCCAAAAGAAAAAAAACTAATTTACGTAAGTTTGCTGATTAATCATTTCTCTTTATTTTGTATCAAAAATAAATAAGTTTATATTATACTAAAATAATTTTAGTATATCTATAAAAATATTCGTCAAACAAGACTAAAAATATTTTTAATAAATCAAAATGGGTATTGAAACTATTCAATTTATTATAAAATAATAATCACTACCAATAACCTCAAATAAAGAATTTAGATTTAAATATAATATGTACTTTCTTATATTTTTGACCTTCTGCTCAATTTTGAAAGAAAACGAAATTAAAGTTCAAAGAAATTTCAGATACCTTCAATTTTACTTCGTCTCTAACTATCACTCTAACCAAACATCAAATGTCTACTTATGCATTCATTTAACTTCCACTTTTCTTTATAGACCCACTTTTGGCCCCAATCTTTAAATTGATAATTTTGAAATTGTGATTTCAATTTGTTTGAATAATTTTAAATTCAAAGCATCTTAAAATTTTCACCTCTAAATTTGAACTATATTTTGTTGAACATTAATTAATTTTAATTTTATTTCTAATATGGCGTGATTTGAAATTATTGCCCCAATCCTTCCCTCAAATCTAAAAATATTACCTTAAAACAATTTATTTAAGTATAGAAGAAACATTTTGAAATCAATGGAAATAAAGTCACAAACATTCTTTTACGTAGGAGAAAATTATATTTGGTTTATAAATTGATGACAAACTTTTTTCTGTATATACACATACATATGTGCAGTGTTTTATTTATTTATAACCAATATTGCAGTATGATAATTATTTAAATACTATGTGTGCACCTCTAGCAGTTAAACATAGAATACAAACCACAAAGGACATAACAAGGACCAATTCGGTTGTTTCCATTGTATGTAACTATCCCTTAAGTTTAGCATACAATAAAAAAGTTTCATCAATATCTCCATGCAGTAAGACTTTATATTATATATATTCATGTATGACACAAATAAACTTTAGAAGATATCGATATAATTATCTCATAATTCTGAACCTCGCCCGATAACCACGTCAAGCACGCCTGCACCACAGCATTTATAGCCACAATAACAAAACTCATGCGCAGTGTCTGGGAGAACAAACAGAAGTAGACGACATTGGTCTACTTTGAACCACTAAATTTTTACATGCTTCGATTATGAAAACGCTAACAGTACTTGCACATATAGAAGAGTTCCCTTCAACCATAATTTTTGGATGATGCAAACTATAATATGTTAAGGGGTGTATGTCCGGATAATGATGCTGCACCAAACCACCACATGAAGTAAACAAATGTAAGAAATGGAATATCACATAATGAGGATGTGAGGTAGGAGAAGAAACTTTGAATATAATGCAATAAAACTGGCTATTTGCTTTCTTTAATTTCCTATATCAAGTTATAATTGCATGCAGCTAATAGCACAACATTTTCCAACTAGAGTTGCAACGAGTTTCAAATATCAAACTAAATTTGGCCTATTGGCATGCCTCCTGAATCAAATGTTTTTAGTGAAAGGATGTAGTATGTGAGCATAAATTGCAAGTGTTTGCACTATCTAAAGCATGCCGGCGACTGGGAAATGTTCATCAATACGGCCTGTAGCGCATTGGACGCCTAAACCTTGGAACCCTCCTGCAGATGAAAAATATGGTATTAGATTTCAAATTTACAAACTGAAATATGCTACTCCAGCAAAGTGATTTCATGCCTTAGAAATTGAAAACTAAAGTAGAAGTTTACTTAAAGCCTCAGACAGACGAAAATTGCAACTAGTTTCATATCAAAGCACCAAGTCATACACAATGGCAAGTAATAAAAGACTTTTTTATACACAAAAATATACACGCAATACACATAGTTGAAGAGCACAAGCAGTTGTTATGTGCTTACCCGTAACTGTAAGGAGAGTAGAATGGAGGCCCAGGCATAAAAGGCCTTCCCGACCCAAAGTATGGATTTGGACGTCTCCCTCGATATTGCTTCATTCCAGGAATATTAGTTCGCTTAGCAGACACCTGTGCAATCCCAAAATATAAATAAAATCACTGTAAGGACAAGCAAATAGTCATTGCCTCTAAGACGAAGACAAGATGGAGAACCTTTAGCTGGCGGCCATGCAACTCTGACTCGTTCAGCAGTAAAGCATTTTGAACAGCCTCAACTTCGACAAACTCTACATAAGCAAAACCTTTGGGCTGCCCATACTTATCTGTCAAGATAGTGACCCTGTTCACAGTCCCACAAGATTGAAAATGCTGTTGCACCTCCTCAGGTGTGCATGCATAGTCCACCTGTACTTGGATAGAGAAACATATCAATTAGGTCAAACAGACACACTTACATACATACTGATGAATGTACATGTGAGCATGCTATTTTAAAGGTATCGATTGACTCAAAACTGGTCCAAGTTAATTGCTCATGACTCCAAACTGCATTGTGTCCTGAACTACACATGTAATGGATTCAGTAGCCGTAATTCCTTCTTGTAATGAAGGAATTAGGTACACGCATGGCAAAGAAAACAGAAAAACAAATTATTTAGGAGGCCCAGTCCTAAAATGTTATGCAAATGAGCTAAGAATTAGACATCATACAAGAATTCAGACAATTTTATAACCGGTTTTTATATGTGCTTTGAAGCTGATATCCAAGCATTGTAAACAGCAAAATGAAAAATTTTGCATGCAACAGAAAAGAATCAATCCTGGACAAAGATAAAAGGACAAGAAACTTACATTACCAACATATATGGAACGCGAATCAACCTCCTCCTTTTCAGCCTGGGCAGCAGAAGCACCAGTTGAATCTTCTAAACAAACCCAAAAGAAAGAAACAATGTCATCAATCACTAGTACACTGACATTCAAGTTAATGATACACAAACCATGCTACAGAATAGCAAATTGAGAAAGCATGAATCCCTACGACTTATGCATGGGCTCCAAGAATGTTCAAACAAAATACTGTAATCAATGAAACATAGCCTTCAAAAAGGTATACATTTGTTGCAGAAGCGTAAAAGATCTAGTATATTTTCTTTATCTCTTCCTTTTTGGGTGAGGAATGTTAATTTGTTTTCCTATTGATTTCCTTTAACAGAAAGAAGTAAAATTCTTTATGGTGCTTCCAGAGAAAGGACTAGGAGTCAAGTAAGGCACCCCCTCCTTTGTTTATGAGAAAAACTGCCCGAGCGAATAGCTACTAGCAACCTAACTCAATTGAGAGACTGCCAAGTCGGAGTTGACTACCACTTATTGGGCGTACTGAGGACTAGCTCTACTGCTTTTCTCATGCTTTCTAAAAACGCCAATATATAAACCAATGCAGTTATTCAAGCTCTAAGTCTCCTTTGACCGTCTTCTCTCATAAACTGTTCCAATGCTTTCTCGATGCTGAAATTCCAAGTTCAACTTATCTTCCTGTATCTAAGAAGGATGAAACTTTAGTGTTTAATGTACTTTTATGGTGTGTTCTTCGGGTGTTAATTACCTGGCTCCTACTTGGTCTGCTCTTACGTCAACTAGAAATAAGAAATAACGTTTCTATCACGCCAAGATTTGTGTAGTAAAAGTCAACTCACTATGAATAGGCAGTCCAAGTCCAGCATGTACACCATTAAAGAGGCATCAAAACATTAATAAAAATTTAAAACATCAATTTCCTTGCCCATCTGACTTTTTCGCTACCAGTACACGCCTCCCACTCGGGTTACAATTTGTACCCCTTTTTATTGTTTCCAAGCAAACAACTCTAGATCATTAACACGTAGCATGGCAATATATCAAACAAGTTATCTCCCTCAAACAACAGTTACATCTACCATTTTTACCAAAACGTACCAATAATATGTGCATTATCATAACTATTCCTGAATTGTTTATGTTTTTCCAACATAGAAAAGCATGAATTCCACATTCAAGATCGTCAGGTTTGATATTTATTAATTGCATTCTGAAATGTCTGAAAAGGATTACGATTCAAGAAAAATCTGATGTACACCAACATGATGCATAAATATTTGGATAAACACAATTTATATGGTTCATCGAAATAAATACACGCTAGAAAACGTGTGTATTGAAATGGATTCCGAATCATGCACATCTCATGTTTTCTGCATAAGTTCACTACACTGAGGAAACAAACACCATTACTCTATGTTTGAAGTTATCTTTATGCCATGAGTCCATATCAATGTAAATGCCATAACATCCGGGTAAAGTGATTCCTGAAAAATATCTGTTTTGGAGTATTAGTCAGGTGTCTGACAGACATTGGTAGGAGCGAAACAAGTATCCACATGTCGCGGCAACAAAAAAGAGTGCCCAACAATAGTTTGATGCTCAAAGAATTTCACCACTTGAATGAAGTATCTTATCAGTCAACTACTACAGTAACAAGATAAATCACTTTTTAAGATTTAAACAACACTAAAAGACCGCATTCAATGAATACGACAAATCTTAAGATATAAATAGCAAATTTATCCACTCAAAAGACCGCATTCAATGAATCCGACAAATCTTGAAATTATCAAATAGCCATGCATCCATTTGTGAGCAAAGATAAAGTGAAATGATACTCCTAATCTAAATCCAACTAAATCAATTGCCAGTTTCTATATCTGTCATAAGATCAAGTTTACCCTTCTTATCTTTAAGTTCCTGGAACAAATTTAACACACCATAACCCAACAAAAAGAGTCAGAGAACAAAATCCAGACCAGGAAGAACTAAATCATTCACAATAGAAACAGAATACACATCGACTTTACAAATGCATGTCCTAAGAGCAAGCGTAAAAACCTGGAGCCGCGCCGCCAATCTCTTTCTCGACCTTCGCCTGCATTTCCCGAAGCGCCCCAGCTTGTTCCTCAATCTCCTGCAACCTCTTCTTCATATTCTCCAGCTCCTACAAAAATAAACCCCATAAAATCACACACACTCCTAAACGCATAACTTTTCATTTTCACACACATCTGTACAAAACCTATATAAAACAAAATAAATTTATTCGTAAATCTTCACGGACACACACACAAAACAAGTAAACACCTTAGCTTTGTCGTCAGCAGCGGCGGCGGCGGCGGCGGCGTCAGCATCAGCAGATGAGTCAAAATCCGACTCCATGTAGGCTTCCTCAGGCAAGTCACCACCGTAAACGTCGTCCTCCTGTTCCTGCTGCCCTTGGTAGTCCATATCTCTCTGTATACACCAGCTGAGGCGTATCCGTATACAAGTAACGGATGTGAAATCGAGGAGTTTGATATGGGATTTGGGAAATGTAAAATCAGTTTAACATGCTTTTGGGGAGAGTGAGGGTAAGGGTTTGGGTTTGGGGGTTTGCTGTGAAAAGGGAATCGGGATTGTGTGCGTAAACGGAGAGGATGAGATGAGAAATGGGAGAGGAGGACAAAGCATGAAACTGTCGTTTTTATTTATTCCCCCTTTTGGTTGGGTTGTACTTTTGTACCCAGGGTTCGTTCCTCCCTTCCTTCCTGCTTTCTGTGCAACTTCAGCTTTGTACAATCATTAGGGTTAATTGCGTTTAGACCCTTATTAAAAATATAATATTACATTTTTTTTTCAAATAAAATTTTAAAATTAGATTTACACAATCTTTGAGAATTTACTGTTTACATTCATTTCATTTTTTATTTAAATTTTTGATGAAAAATATTAATGTCAGTAAATAAAATACATAAAATCCTCATTCAACGTTCTCTTGTAATATGTTTATACCTGTAAAGTGGTTAACATAATATATATAAAATTAAAATATTATAATTGTTAATAAAACATTGCTCTCAAATTATAGTCATTGAATAAAATAATTAGTCATCTTTTAATATTTTTTTCACTTTCTATATACAGAGTGAGATTAACATCATTTTTATTTCTATTTTTTTTTTAAGTGTCTTGGTCAAATAATTCACATCAAGTGATTTAACAAATATATGCAATGGTGTTCGTCCTCACACCCATATGGGAAGTAAAAAGAAGTAGAAAGAAATTAGTAGTTTTTGCATTAAAAATAGGTTACTTTTTATCCAAGTACTATAATTAGAAAATAATATTTTTTTTGAATTACATCTTTTTTATTATGTATATAGTACAACTTATTTCTTATAAGCATAAAAATATTGCGTGCCATGTGTAAAATTATAAATTTATATAATTTTTTCTAGCGACAATATTTTTTGTCCATAATCATAACAAAAAAATATCATTTTCATATAAGGTATAAGTATAACATTAAAAATAAAATTATTTTTTTTTTTGAAGAAAGTGTAAATTTACATTTGTAAGGAAATCTAAATATAATTAACCCTTATCATTCCTTTTTTTAAAAAAAAAATAAATATATGCATTAACACAAAGAAATTAATTGTAAAATTTTGCGATTAGAAGGTCCATTGTGGGTAAATTTGGTAATTGAAAATGTACATAAATTTGGAAATTCATCTGTTATTTATATTTTTGGAATGGTAGGCAAGCGAAAGATAACTCCATCCATGGCCCGTGACTTTTTTGGTTTTCCATTTTGCAGTAATCAGGCCCAAAATTGATCTGAAATCTGAAATCAAATCCTGGTGCACTCACACTATTCTATTTCAAAATAAAACTTCTCCAACTTTTGTTTTTCTTTTTCTGGAAACGCACTATACTACAACTCTATTTTTTTGAAAATCTTTTTTTTTTCTTGATCAATTATTGATATCTATTCGGTACATCGATTCAATTAATACAACAATGCAATAAAATAAATTTACAATATAAAACAAGTCAAATATCTATTTATCTAATAGAATTTGAATCCAACACTGGTCGGACTCAAATTCATAATTTTAAACTTGACCAACAATAATTCTGATTGAGACTAAAATAAGATTACATAAAACTTAATTTTTTCGACTCACATCTAAAATTTTATATCGAATATTTTCCTTAAAGTTTTTCATATTCGAAAAATATTTTAGTTATGAGAACCAAAATCCGTTTTCCAAATAGGTGTGGGAGATCATAACTACTGTAAGAAAAACTGATCCACTGTAATGGATCGATTGGGCGAACCGCACCTAATCATTGGAAGATTTTCTTCTGAATAAAAACCTCATCTCATGCTGAAGTTCCCAAATAATAAACACCTATGAATCCAACTAATAAACACCAAAGGATCCCAGTAAAAAGCACAAAGGGGTAGTGGAGTGTGCTACAAAGTGCAGATCTAATAAAGGTAGCATGAAAGATGTAAATACTAGTACCAGAATCCATCATCGACCATCTTAAATGAACCTTCGATCAGGAGATCTACAGATGAAGAGTAGATGCATAAAGCTAAGCTGTTTTCACGGGAGTAAAATGTCGAACGATGTGTGGTTTCTTTATTGCAATTTCCAATTGCTGGAGACAGTTTGTGTTAGAAAGTTCAACGTTGCTCCCAATCCTTTAGTTTCTTGCTACCTTTAGGTTTCTCTATTGGCGCATTCATTCCGGCCATTTTCTGATTGTACTTGGCTCGAAGAGGATCATTGTAGGTCCACCTGCAAGGCAAAAGGTATAATTAGTCAGATACTGGTGCACAATGTATCCTGCTACTCAGATTCGATTCCAAAAACATGTTTTAAAAATGAAAAATTATAAAAACAAGATCCAAAATGTGATCATAAATAATCTGCACAATGGGCTCTAGTGACGAACCGAAATAACCAAACACTCAAAGGTTGCCAATTCCATCCATCCTCAACCCACCAAATAGCCTCCAGTAACAAACATGGGTCCTCATCATGATTAGTGCAATGTACCAACTTATAGGTTACATCAAAGTCTATAGATATAAAATGCATTTTACAGCTGAATGAATTATGGTTTGACATGAAATAAGTGACAGTCATCCACCAAAGAACGAGTGCTACCTATTAAAACCAGGGGATAAGCTGCTTTTTTTAAGGCATTCATCAGCTCATGCTAGGTATCTAACACATAGGGAAGCCAAGCATACACTACTCCTACTGAAATGCTCAGACTAATGAAACATGGACATTGAAAAATATAAAGTATTAATTATTTATTTCTATGAATTATGAATACAGACGGAAACCATAAGCTATTCTAACTAGTGCCGGTAGTTACAAAGTAAAATTTTCATTCTTTTCATGAATTTGTCCAATGATCCACTGGACTAAGAGTCAAATACCATTGCATCACTGCACACTTACAATCTGTATACTACTCTTGCCTTAACAAACTAAAGACCAACGATACTAGTATGAAGCTACAACTTGAGAAAGATCAATATACTTCCTAGAAACTCATTTAAAAGCCATATTCTATTGGCAAAATAACTATATAGGAATAACTCCACAGTACTGATCCAAACTTCAGATCCCGCGAATCATGATCAAATCATGGAGATAATACAAACCGACATACACCAATGCAAACCAAGGATTAATTCAACGTAACAATCAATTTTTAGCACCTATAGTGAAATATGTGTTATGGCTTGTTAAATAGAACATGGCATATAATGCTATACAACTCTGGAACAAAAAAGAAAAAGAATTAATAAAGTAGTTTCCTTAGAATTTGTTTCCAACTTAACAGGAACTCATTTCCATGTTCCATTCCGGATGTTGAAGAGCTTCTATAACATGGAACCATCATCTAGATAAGTATAAATGAAAGACTACAGGATGAAATCTATTGGATGATAAAAGGATCTCTGAGGTGATTTTTTCAGAGAATAGGTCTATAAGCATTAAGATGCCATCATACGTCTAGAACAACTTGCAACCGAAGGATAATCAAAGTAAGATTAAGTTGTTAGAATCTATATTATGAGAAATGATACCCTCAGCTGTCACAGAAATTATCTCTGGTTGATGTTTTAGGTGTTGTTTATATCACCATCCTCATTGGTTTCTAGTGCAGTATATTACTGACGATGAAGATTCAGAAATTCTAGAATCAAATGGGATGCTTATGCAAGAATAAGTACTTACGGATTATTCCAATCAGTTGTGTCCTCATTAACAAGATGAGTCCATTTCGTCCTTCCACTGCGACCGAAGTGCTTAACCTGCATGACTTTAGGCAATATGGTCTTATCCATCTTATCCTCTCCAGTTGGTGCAGAGAAGTCCCGAGTGTAGATATTTTCTGCCCCTGCGGTTCCAGCATGATCATCAGGATTTGTTTGGAAGAATGCACCCTTGTGGTAGTATTTCTGCATGAACCTCCACTTTTGCTTTGCTGGTGCAGTAGGCTTAGGA
>NC_026151.1:10201203-10203760 GCF_000512975.1 Sesamum indicum
CTTCTCGATCTCCTCCTTCTCCTTCAACATTGCGTCTCTGTCCTCTCTATCTCTCTTGATCCTAGCAATCTCTCTCGACTTCCAAGCCTCATATTCCTCTGCCTCATTCACATCATCATCTGTATCCACATCAGCAATATTTGCCTCCAACTCCATGTTCTTCTGAATCTCCTGATCCTCCTTAATTTTCTCGACCACTATCTCCTTTGTTTCCTTCTTCCTCTCCTCCATCCTCCTCTTCACCGCTTCCTCAAGCGCTCTCTCTTCAGCCTCAAGTCTCTCACGTTCCGCAATTGTATCCCTCTCTGATTTCGGAACAAAAACGGGCTTCACCATAGCAATACCCGTCATTTCCTCTTCTGAATCAGTCTCATACTCAGACTCCTCCTCCTCCTCTTCCTCAACTTCTTCCTCTTCCTCCTCCGGCAAAAGGGCTGCTTCCTCTTGTTGCCTTAGCAACAGCTTTTCCCTAATCCTCCTCCTCCTCTCCTCCAATGCATCCTCATCCTCCTCCTCCAAATCCAGACCTTCTTGCCTCCTGCTTTCCTCCTCCTCCGTCGAAACAATCTCCGCCTGCCTAATTCGCCTATGGTCTTCCCTCACTTCATCACGATTATCAATCCTACTCTCAGCCAACCTGCGTAACCTAGGATCATCCTTTCGCATAACATCAGGACCCTCATGCCTCGGAAACGCTTTCTCGAGGGCAGCTGTCCTCGCCATCCTAATGTCCCCATCTTCATCGTTGTCATCTGCCCACTCCGGTGCTTTCCCAGGCCAGTACCTCTTGACCTTCGTTTGCCCGATTTTACCCCTAAGTTTGTCCCTAATTGCAATGACCGTGTCGCTAACCCCTGCTGTCACAGACATGGTTACAGGCTACCGCAAATCCTAAACCCAATACAATTCCCTCACAGAAACCACCAAAACTTGTACAACCTAGCTTGGATTGAAAACCTGCAGCAAACTCAAACTAGCATGAATAATGGATAAAGATAGTAAACAAACAAAACCCTAGAAATTCGAAGAGCAAATAATACTATAAAAGAAAATTCTAAGCACGAAAATACCCTAAAAACACACATGTAGAGGAAAATTAAAGGTAAAAATAGTCAGAAAATGGAAATTTCACCGTTCAGCAAAAAGAGATGGGTGCAATTTCCCCGATGACGTTCTTCAGGCGCCACAGCTGATTTGCTGCCCTCAGAATTGAGTATCCTCTCCGTCAGAGACTGAGCGCTAAAGTAGTGCCGAACAATTACAGCGACTAGGTTACGCAGCTGCTCTTGGGGTAAATCACTAAATCGCAGAAAATTTTGGCAAATTTTAGCCTATTTTTGTTAATTCGAGAAAAGTAGAGAGTAACAATGAATTATGAATCCAAATCAAAAAGAAAGAATAAATTATGAATAGTAGGAAAAATCTAAACGGAGAAATCACTACCGTCAAAAATAATATGGATAAAATATTAGATGATGACATCCAAGTTATCATAAAATATGTATACTAAGATGTAATGAATTTAATTTCATGACTATATGATTTTTATAAGTTTTTTTAGCCACAAAACATATTATTGTAATTGGATTGTTGTTGCTCATACACATGTTTTACTAATTATTTATCTCGTTATTTCAAAAATTATTAATTTATATTGCAATTTTAATCGTCGCCTAACAACAATTAATATCCATTTATAAATTATAAATTATAATTATTTTTTAAATATGAATTAAGTGGATAATCCTTTTATAAATTTTAAATTCTTTCCATCCACATCGTCGGTTGTTTTTCAAAATTTTTCTATTGTTTTTTTAAAAAAAAAAGATACATAAAAAATAAAGTTGATAATTTAGATTTACGTCTAAGGATTATATCTTTTCATTAAAGAAAAAAATATATACAATCTCATTATAATATTAAAAATGAGAAAATAACCCCTCTCTTAAAAAAAAATTACCAAATCATCCATATGTGTTTTTCAAAATAAATCAAATTATTCACTTTCTATAATTTATTTAAATTTTAAATTATAAAGATGGGTTCTTGTCTTAAGCGTTATGTACGAATAATTCATTAAAACTCTTCACAAGTTAAATAAAAGCGTTATTAATTTAAACGTTTCTTAACAAAACTGAACCCATAAATATAATCTCAAAACAACACACACTTCATCTTCTCCATCTTCTCAAGTCATGGCCAATTCCACTCTCCTCTTCGTTCTCGCTCTCGCCGCATTCTCTGCCCAAGCCCACAAGCCTCATAAACACCACAAGCTGCCTGCAGGAGCTGCGCTTCCGCCGGAGCCCTACCCGGGATTCTACACGGAGGCGGAGAGGTGTTTGACGAAGCTGACGGAAGAGTGCGGACACGAGATTTTCAGAGGGATTTTTAGGGACCATGATACCATCAGCAACAAGTGCTGCGTGGAGCTGGTGGCGTTGGGGCGGCGCTGCCACCGGAAGATATTGAAGGCAACGCTTACGCTTCCAGAGGTTCACAAGAGAGAGAAGAAAGACATCTTGAGGAGGGATGCGAAGGTTTGGTCGCAGTGCGT
>NC_026151.1:10203807-10210335 GCF_000512975.1 Sesamum indicum
TCGCAGTGCTTTTTGGTTAGCGACGCACTTAAGCACGGCCACTACCCGTCGCCTTCCTCTGAATGATTATCAATGATCAGTTTAGTCTATATATATATATATGATGCATGCAACTGTTAAGTTAATTAACTGGATCCGCTGTGATAAGTGATTATGTAATAATAGCCATATATATAATTTGTTTTTCTTAATTTTTCTATTAAAGTTATATCACATGTATGAGAATGAAAATTGAAGGATAAATATATTTTGATACGGGAAAATTGTATTTTGTGTCCAAGAAGCATTCGAAAGGATAATTACAAATAATTCGTTTTTAAATTCACATGAAATTTGTTGCGGATCATTAACACATTGATTTGAATCGAATCTTACATTTCAGATCAATACAAAATAGAGAGAAAAAGAGAAAATTACACTTTTAATACCATAATTTAATTAATACTAAACCATGTTTTTTGAAATGGCTCAAAATGGTACTAAAATATAGGCTTCGTTTACATTTTTTAAGGTGCACGTGGCGACAAAAAATGAGAACATTGCATGTTTTTGTATCACAATTTAGAAAAAGAAAAATTTTTAGAGAATGGGTTCATGATCAGTTGATCAGAGCTTGGACTTCTTCTTCCTTTCCTGCAGAGTCTTCCTGAGTTCTTCATCGTCCTCTTTCTTTCCGATCCTCATGCTGCGCCTTTCTTCCTTCTGAATATCATCAAAAGTAGCCTCCATCTCCACATCCTCTTCATCATCACAAAACTTTGTGGGATCATATCCAAACATCTCTCTGATAATGCTAATAGCGTTAATGTTTTCTTCCTCTTCCTGTGGCTTATCCAGTTTTCTCTTCCGCCCCTCAGCTTTGGAACATGGGGTTTCCCGTGGTTTCTTGCTGATCAGCGATTTCATCTTCTTTTCTGAGGGTTTCTTTGAATACTTGGGAACCTGTGAATCTTTCTCTGGCCTGGAATTCTTCCTACCCGTTTCAGAAGGCTTCTTGATCGCCTCAACTCCTTGGATTTTCTCCGGCTGCCTGGAATTAATGTTGGGAGGTATTGGAATTTCACAATCAGACGACAAGAACGAAAAACCCTGTCTGTTTTGAGAATTCTTCTTTATCGCCTGAACTCCCTGGATTTTCTCAGGCGGTCCGGATTTGTTTGGTTTCTTTACGGGCACTGGAATCTCGCAATCAGACGACAAAAACGAATAATCCCGACCGTCTTTCAGGCACTGAACTTTTTTCCTTCTAGCCATCTTCTGTAATACTTCTTCCGGAATCTTCGATGCTTCAGCAGACTTCTTACGACCAACGTTCTTGAATTTCCGACCACGTTCAAAATTTGGGTTCTCCAACCAGGACATGGTTTCTTGAATCACTCTGTCAGCGAAGACGATCTCCGAAGGCCCAAAAAAGCTTCCGTAGTTATCAGCGGGCGCTGCGTTGTCTTTGCCACCAGCGACGGCGGCGCCTGGCCCAGTTTCTTTCCTCAGTCGGGCCCTGAACTTTTCTTTGAGTTGTTGCCTGAGAGCGAGGCAATAACTATCCATTTTCTTCTTGAACAATAAGTGAAAAAAGAGTTTCAGAGATAATCTGAGATGATGGAGAGAAGGAGCGAACGTCGCAAGAAACAATTTATTTTCTTGAAAGAAGAAACTGTATGTCAATGAGGTTGACGGTTAAGATGAGTAGTTATTTATATGGAATAGTGTCCTTTTTGTGCAGGAGTCTTAGCATTTTAATGCAAAGTTGATTAGGATAAATAATGATCCAGTAGGAGATCAAGATTGCCCAACAAGTGGTCTAGATCGAGTTTTTGAGACCTCATAACAAAGAAGCTCGTTATATTCACTGGTTTGCCCATAACAAAAGTTCGATTAAATCAATTCAAAAGATAAAACAAAAAAGAAAAAAGTCTTAAAGTTGATATGAAAGTAATAAATGACCCTATTGTTGCCTTTTCTGATTTTCTTCATTTCCCTCTCTAACTTTAGGTTATCATTATTTTCACTCTCTAATCTTTTACGTGAATTCTCAAAAAAAAAAAAAAAAACTTTTACATAAATTTCTACAAAATGTGAATGTGTCCATAGTATTCATTCAATTCTTTGCGCCTCCGTTCAAAATTTTTGTACTCAAATTAAATTTGATTGAATCAAATGAATTATAAAGTAAATATGATATATTTATCATATAATTTATTATTTTTATCAATCACACTGTAAATGTATTGCACTTATTATATAATTAGAGATCCCGGTAAGGATTTCATGTTCCCATTCATTCCTTGAGAAAAAAAATATGGTGTGAACCAAAACTTTGGGGTGGAAACATAATTCTAAATTCAGTATTGTTAGATCTTGTTTACTTTTACGTTTGCGATTGGATATGCATAAAAGTAAAAGTGCATATGCAATTTGATTGTTTAGTAATAATTATATGGTATTTACTTAGTGATTTCAATTGTGGACACAAGTCGCTACAGATATGTTATAGTTAGAATTTAGTACAAATTGACGAATAGATCACAAGTTCAAGAAAAACATCCAAGGTGAAATGGTCTTATATATTTATTTAAGAAATCCTATATTAGGACTCAGATGTTTGTCGAAAATGAGCTGAAAACCAACTGCTGTAAATGGGCACAAAAAGATTCAACTCAAGCAGACAGCAAAGATGGACAAGAAAATCACTATGTATGTTGCCGAAATGTCTTTAACCAGTAAGAGCAGCATTGAGAGCACTGTGTACGTCTACGCCAATCTGCGCTTCAGCTTTCTCTACATCGGTTGATGCTGAGCTTAGCTTTTGTTGGAACTCTGCAAGACCTTTCTGAACCAAGTTCAGGTCAATGTGGTCCACGGGCGTTGCCTCAATGGCTATTATATCCGCAACAGAGTTTGCATGGACAAAAGCGAATCCTCCACTCAGAAAATATTTGGTTACATCGTTGCCTTCATGAACAGACAAAATACCAGGCTTCAGCTCTGCAATTGTCGCTACATGACCGGGAAGAACACCCATCTGTCCAGTAGTTGCTGGGACTATGACCATATCGACCTATAACAGAATACATACCGACACTGGCGTAGTAAATAGCAGTGCAAACCCAAAATCCCATACAAGAGGCTGCAAAAAATGGAGTTATGAGGTTTTTGCAAACCTTCAGTATGAAGTCTCAAGAATCATGCGTTAGAGCCAGCTACAGCAATTACCAAATCAAATTAATTCCTCAAAAGAATTCTAAAGAAAATAGCTCTAATGTTGAGAATGTTGCTTTTGAAAAGATTCAAGCAACAAGTCATTTGGACAAACCCTATGATGGAGCATAGTTATTGATGGTTTGAGATCCTCAATTGGTAGAATAACACCAGTGGGTTGATTGATGCGAAGCAAAGCCAAATAAAATAGATGTTGAGATTGCTTTCCATTCTCAAGCCAACCAGCATTTAGGACATGAACTTTGATTTGAGAACCTAGAGCTCAAGTATTCACAAGGATGCATTCTCTAGTATATACATTCAGTGTAATTCTTGAACACCTGCTACTTCAATTTTGGCTAGCACAACAACGCCAACCACATTCTTCGCCTTAGCTCAAGAAGTGTATCTCCACATTTGCGACAGGAATTAGTAGACAAAATGCTAAAAATAAAAACCAATATAAAAAAACGAACTTCAGTAGTGCAAAAGAAGTGTCATCAGCTCCTTTCCCCAAGTTAATGCAACTTCACTCCCAAACCAAACATAGAAAACAATAAATCATAAAGATTTGAGCAAGACAGAAATTGAGAACTTCTTATGGATAACCAATCAATCTAACCATCAAGAACATAAGCAGTTTTACACTGAGTATCTTGAATGGAAAAACCAAAACAACGTAGAACTCGTAAAATGACATATAGTGCAGGATTGGTCCAATCGTCAAATTTGATGAAAGTAAACCCATCCAAGAACAAGAATGGTATATCTCAAAGGCTAGGGCATTGTAGTAAACAGTCATTTTTATTTTGTGGAAAATAACAACAGCCTTCAAAACGATGAATTAAAGAACATGCTATGTAACAATGAATAATAATCCCTCAGGCTGTCCCCATAAACGTAAATATAATCTTTACGAACTAAGAATTGCCGCACACAAACACCTCGAAAGCCAAGATATAAAATCAGACGCAGAACCCCATTATCCCCATTTCAGATTTCGCTTTAGAACTAAAAGGGCCAAACGCTGAACCTCAGCATCCACATAAAGATCAGAACTTTCATCATCATAAAAAACTACGACATATTCTAGCACATATATACCTCTTTGGCTGATAAGACAGAGTCATAAGGAAGAACTAAATTGACTGTAAGCTTCGAGGGAATTGTGGAAGGGGTTGGGGGCCGTGGCGCCATGTATGCTGAAGGGGTTTTCGGTGGGTCCATATTCGGGATCAATTTCTTCCAAGCGTCAATGAACTTCGAGTCGCCGGCCGTCTCCGCCGGGAGATCTGTGGAGAAAGGACGGGTCGACCTCGTCGCGGAGGCCGACGCTCGGGTCAGGAGGAATCGTTGCGCTTGTCTCAACATTTCAAGATTTTGGAAGCGAGTGTCTCTGAGTGTGGAGTTTCTAGGGAGGAAATGGAAGCTGAGAGAACTACAGTGAGGACCAATTTGATAACTTGAATGGGCCTCATTAGGTATTGAGAGATAGGCCCATAAGCTCATTATGGGCTTTTAAGTAATTTGAAATTTTCACTTGATTGTGAAAGGACAAATAATAAATTTTTGCAAATAAATTACAATGAGCTTCCTAAGGGTTTCGCATAATAAAATAGCCTTTTGTTATTTAAGAATTACCAATATTTTGTATTTTAACGATCGCCTATAACTAGCACAATCAGTAATTGACTAAAATTTTTATTTATTTTTTTTTTGATAAATTGACCAAAATATCTTAATGGATAATGAATTATAATTTTATTTACTTTAAAATTTTCCTTTTTTTTTTTTTGCAATTTTAAAATTTTTTCATTCACCTTGCCTAACTCTTTTTACAAAATTTCATTTAAAAAAAAGTACAAGAACATAATTGACAATTCCAAATTTTTCTTTAGGAATTATATAATTTCATCAAATATTAAAAAATATTTATAACTTTTTACTGCTATTTAAGTTTCATTGAGGATACTTTTTAATTTGTATGTTGTTAGTATGCGCTGCATGATCCAATGTGCTCATAAAATAATTTACACATAGTATTAAAAAATAAAATAAACCAATTTCGATTATTGTATAATATAATAATGGCATATAGATAGTATAAAAGTATAGATTTTGAATTTTTGATTGATCAAAGTAATTAATAAAGCACAAAATTCCACAATGTTCACTAAATTGTAGAGGTCCAGAAGAACGAACTCAACATCAGTAGTGGCAAGCGAATATCTGATATATGATTCAAGTACGAGGTAAACTCTAGCCGCTTACATTACAATATGTTATTAAACTTGCCATATGATCAATTTGAGTTCACCAAGTTCGAATTTCACTTTGAAGTTCCAAGTCAAGTTAGGCGTTTTCTCCCCAAGTTTGTAGAGTTGCCAACTAAAAAGATGATTTACAGTGATTGAAATTGAAGAACATATGCGAACAAGATCAAAATCTAGTTATAGTAAATTCTACAGCCGGACATTGTTGATGCTCTTAATGTGTAAGAGAGAACATGAAATAAAATGCACCATGATTGGTGCAAAGGCAAAAGACCCATAGGGCAACGAACGACACAAAAACAGGAAAAATTGACAAAAGAGAGATCGATCCTGGAGATGATTGTTTAATCCCATGCAGGCCTAGACTCTCTAGCAACATCATCCTTGATCCACTTTTGTATTGGTTTGATGACAAAGAAGTACTGTTAAAAGCAAAAGTAGATGAGGAGAAGAGAATTAGATATACTATTATTGATTCTCCATTTGGAAATAACATTGTTCTGGAAAATGAAAACCAGAAAGCTTACCTGGAGGGCTAAGATCAAGGGGATAAATACTTTGCCTCTGTCGTTCGCATTCGGACCTTCAATCAATTTCTGGTCAACGAGAATACCAGATTTTCCATTTAAGGAAACATCAGTGATGATATGAACCAAGTTCGGAATCCATGGAGTCCCAGTTGGAAGGATCTGCAATTCAATCGAAATGCTCAGAAACTTGAATAAATGCGAGTAGTAAGGACAAAGATGCGCAAGAAATGAAAGAAAAAGAAACCAACCTTCTCATCATGTTCATTCTTGTTACACCTCCCGCTGTTCTCAACCAAAGCAACAGGAATACCAAAATTCTAAGAACAGAAATTAGCAGAATAGTAAGATTGAGGGAAATGGAAATCCAAGAATATTCCATATCAAATTCCATGTGATGCAGAAATTTGATAGAGAAATAAAGATGTGCAAATAGAAATGAAGCAGGTTGCGGATAGAAGAGAATAGAAATTGGAGATGGTAGATGAGGTACAATAAGAACCTAACTGCAGAATCATACTTTTAATTAT